>NW_026625435.1:1435-2772 GCF_030028575.1 Malurus melanocephalus | reverse complement strand
GGGGAGCCCCCCGGCCGCGGTCCGTTCGCCCCCAGCCCAAGTTCATTAGAAGCCCGGCACGTCCGCGGTGCCGCCATGTGACAGCCCGGGAGCCGCCGGTATTTGTTGTCTTAATGCTCAAGTACTCGGGGACTGCGCTGATAAGGGAAAAACTGCTCGGGATCGGCTGCTCTACACGCGCAGGGTGGCACGGGCCCGCGCGATATTGAAAATCGATAGTCACGTGGCGGTTTAAAGGTTAGAGGTCCCCTGAATTAACTTTCTAGTACTAAATTACCAGGCCTATTTATTTATTTATTTACCTATCGGCCTCTTTATTTATTTATTTCCCCTTTTGCTGTGGCTGGGGGAATGCAATGGCTTTGAAGAGGCGCGGCTTGCGCCCCRASTGAGGAAACAGCAAAACMTTTTAATRCTTGGTGTGAGGATTTAAATGTGAYGRTTTTRCTCAGGAGCAAATTCAAGAGACACRGAGCAATGTCCAARATGGCASTGGAGCCATGAGCATTGGTAGTGGCCTGAAAATTAAAATAYTGCTTCAGTCTTTTAACTCACATCTGTACAACGCCTGCACTCGTGTGTTGTGTAATATTTACACCAATCCATATTTTAGTATTAACAGTGTTTAGAAAGTGTAAAGGAATGGTATTATTTACAATATTTATTCATTACAAATGGACAATAATATTGTCCCAAATAAATAATGTTGTCACAAATAAATTGGATGTTTAGAGTCAAAGCCTGTGAAGATCTAAACATTGCTCTGCACCCCTGAGCACATCCAGGAGCTGCTCCAGTGTGTAGCTGCTCACACCTGGAAGCACATTCATGGCAGGTCTTTACCTCATCTGCTTTCAGGTACTGCAAAACCCATATTATGGGGTTTTTTTTCACTGAATAGATTTCTTATTTAATTTACTCCAGTGTTTCCCTTCCCCTTGTTTTCATTCCCCAGGTGCTCCAGCAGCTGGAATTTCAATATCATAGAATCACAGAATCACAGAATGTCCTGAGCTGCAAGGGACCCACAAGAATCAGCAAAGTCCAACTCCTCGAATACTGCAATGTTGAATATTTGCAGCTTGGGGTGGTGCTCCTCAGCAGGGATTTGGGTGCCAGCAGCCCCCTGGACACGGCACCCTGGCTGTGGGAGCTTTGGGAATGGTCAAACAGCCAGAGGGACGCTGGGCTGGGCATTGAGCACCTTGGCTGTAGGATGGGCTGGCTGGGAAGGGGCCCTGAAGCCCATCCCATCCCATCCCATCCCATCCCATCCCATCCCATCCCATCCCATCCCATCCCATCCCATCCCATCCCATCCCATCCCATCCCATCCC
>NW_026625435.1:0-1064 GCF_030028575.1 Malurus melanocephalus | reverse complement strand
AGCTCAGTCACAGAGATGAGAGTTTTGATGAGAAATAAAATACGAATTGAGCTCCCAGCGTTACATTTCCACCCCTGAAAATAAATGAAGCCGAGTTTTCCCCCTTCTCCCTCCCCACCACTCTCACCTGCTGAAAAGCAGACTCAGGGCACAAAAAAAGCCCTTTTTTAGCACTTTTAGCAGCCAAACATTATTTTTATTGCTGGCACCACGAACAAACAGCAAACAAACAGGAGACACAGTGAATTCACAGCATTGTTCAGCTAATCCTCCATTCACGGCCTATCAAAGCACTTTTGTGCTACTTTTGCTGTGTTTCATCTTCCTGAAAGCCACGATTTTTATGGAATATCTCCTTCTCCCCAAACCTGCAGTGTTTGCTCCTCCTCTGGCCAGGTCATRGGAGATTTAAATCCTTTCTGTCCTTCCATGAGGGCAGTGGTGCCTCCTGACACTGGGGATTCACTGAACTGGTTGGGTTTGATTTATTCCTCATCCAAAGGGACAGAAATGGTCTCTAGAACAGAAATTGCAAATGCTGTGACACCTCCAAATCTGAAGTTTATTTTTTGTACTCTGGCAGTTTTCTGTTCTCTGGCACATTTGAGCATCTGCCTCTTTGGTAATTTTGGGGAGGTTCTTACATTTTTCTGTATTTCTGCTCAGTGCAGAAGTGCTTTGAGGAAATGAGGAGTTCCCAGGTCATGCAGGGCTGTGCCCATCTCAATTCCTGTGTCCAGTTCAGGGTCCCTCATGGCAAGAGGGATTTGGAGGGGCTGCAGAGAGCTGGGCAGGGTCAGGAGCCCCAGGAGGGGCTGAGGGAGCTGGGAAAGGGCTCAGCCTGGAGATTCCACAGCCTTGGTCAAACCTGGCCTCAACAGATGTGTCTTTAAAAAGTGAAATAAACCCTACAGTGCTCTGCAAACGAGGATCCAGGTCTCCTGTTCTGTCCCTGGCAGTGCCCAAGGCCCAGCTGGATGGGGTTTGGAGCAGCCTGGGACAGTGGGAGGTGTCCCCAACCATGGCAGGGGTGGCACTGGGTGGGATTTAAGATCCCTTCCAAC
>NW_026625434.1:12107-14174 GCF_030028575.1 Malurus melanocephalus | reverse complement strand
CGCGTGTGCAAGGGGGATGTGCGTGCAAGGGCCGTGTGTGCGCACAGGGATGTGCAGTAGGAGGGGTTTGCACACGTGTGTGAGCACGGGGACGGGTGTGCAAGGACGGTTGTTGCACACGTGTGTGTGTGCGCAGGATGCGTGTCAGAGCACGGTTGCACACTCGTGTGCAAGGGGATGGGTGTGCAAGGCCAGGGGTGCGCAGGGATGTGCACTAGGATGGGTTGCACACGCGTGTGCAAGGGGATGAGTGTGCAAGGATTGTGTACGCGCGTGTGCAAAGCGATGAGGGTTCGGACAGGAGGGTTGCACACACGTGTGCAAGGGGATGGGTGTGCAAGGACCGCGTGTGCAGGGATGTGCAGTAGGAGGGGTTTGCACACACGTGTGAGCACGGGGATGGGTGTGCAAGGATGGTTGTTGCACACGTGTGTGTGCTGCGCAGGATGTGCGTGTCAGGGCAGGGTTGCACACTCGTGTGCAAGGGGAATAAGTGTGCAAGGCCAGGATGTGCAGTAGGAGGGGTTGCACGCGCGTGTGCAACGAGATGGGTGTGCAAGGACCGGGATGTGCAGGGATGTGGGCTAGGATGGGGTTGCACACGCATGTGCAAGGGGATGGGTGTGCAAGGATCGGGCAGGTTCGTGTGTGTGCGCAGAGATGCGTGTCAGGGCAGGGTTGCACACGCGTGTGCAAATGGATGAGTGTGCAAGGATCAGGCAGGTTCGTGTGTGTGTGCACAGAGGTGTTTTAGGGCTGTGTTGCACACGCGTGTGCAAGGGGATGCGTGTGCAAGGACAGAGTGTGCAGGGATGTGCGTTAAAATGAGCGTTGCACATGCGTGTGCAAGGGGATGGGCGTGCAAGGATGTGTGCAGTAGGAGGGGTTTGCACACGTGTGTGAGCACAGGGATGGGCGTGCAAGAACTGGGGTACACACGCGTGTGCAAGGATGTGCAATAGGGCAGGGTTGCACACGCGTGTGCAAATGGATGAGTGTGCAAGGACAGAGTGTGCAGAGATGTGGGTTAGGAGGGTTTGCACACGCGTGTGCAAGGATGGGGGATGGGTGTGCAAGGGCCGCGTGTGCAAGGATGTGCACCAGGAGGGGTTGCACACGCGTGTGCAAATGGGATTGGTGTGCAAGGGCCGCGTGTGCAAGGAAGTGCAGTAGGAAGGAGGGGGTTGCACACGAGTGTGCAAGGATGGGGGATGGGTGTGCAAGGATCACACGTATGTGTGCACAGAGATGTGTACAAGGACAGGGTTGCACACGTGTGTGCAAGGGGGATGAGTGTGCAAGGATGGAAAGTGCAGGGATGTGCACTAGGAGGGGTTTGCACACGCATGTGCAAAAGGGGGGATGAGTGTGCAAGGCCGGGGATGTGCAGGGATGTGCACCAAGAGGGGTTGCACACGCGTGTGCAACGGGATGAGTGTGCAAAGGGCACGTGTGTGCACGGGGATGTGCAGTAGCGGGTGGGGGGGTTGCACGCGTGTGTGCAAATGGATGAGCGTGCAAGGACCGTGCGTGTGCACAGGGATGTGGGTTAGGAGCGGGGCTTGCACGTGAGTGTGCAAGGGGAATGGGTGTGCAAGGACTGGGTGTGCAGGGATGTAGACTAGGAAGGGGTTGCACACGGGCGTGCAAGGGGGATGGGTGTGCAAGGATCGGGCAGGTTCGTGTGTGTGTGTGCAGAGATGTGGGTTAGGGCTGTGTTGCACACGCGTGTGCAAGGGGAGGGGTGTGCAAGGACAGAGTGTGCAAGGATGTGCACTAGGACGGGTTGCACACGCGTGTGCAAATGGATGGGTGTGCAAGGGCCGGTGTGTGCAGGGATGTGTGCAGTAGGAAGGAGGGGGTTGCACGCGAGTGTGCAAGGGGAATGAGTGTGCAAAGGCCGCGTGTGCGCACGGGGATGTGCACCAGGAGGGGTTGCACACGCGTGTGCAAGGGGGGGATGGGTGTGCAAGGCCGGTGTGTGCAGGGATGTGTGCAGTAGGAAGGAGGGGGTTGCACGCGAGTGTGCAAATGGAATGGGTGTGCAAGGACAGAGTGTGCAGGGAT
>NW_026625434.1:6605-10162 GCF_030028575.1 Malurus melanocephalus | reverse complement strand
CACGCGCGTGTGCAAGGGGAATGAATGTGCAGGGGTGTGCATGAGGAGGGATTGCACACGCGTGTGAGCACGGGAAATGGGTGTGCAAGGTGGGTGTACACATGTGTGCACAGGATGCATGTCAGGACAGGATTGCACACGCGTGTGCAACAGGAATGGGTGTGCAAAGACAGGACTACGTTTGTGTGTGCAAGGGAATGTGTGCCAAGAGCGTTGCACACGCGTGTGCAAGGGGATGGGTGTGCAAGGATCGAGCACACGCGTGTGTGCACAGGGAAAGGTGTGCAAGGATGGGGTTGCACACGCGTGTGCAAGGCCGGTGTGTGCTGAGATGTGCACGAGGAGGGGTTGCACACGCGTGTGCCAGGGATGCGTGTGCAAGGAAAGCTGTTGCACACGTATGTGCAAGGGATGCGCGTTAGGATGGGGTTGCACACGCGTGTGAGCGCAGGGGGTGTGCAAGGCCGTGCTGCACACGCGTGTGCAAGGATGCGTGTCAGGACACGTTTGCGTGTGCGAGGCGGATGGGTGTGCAAGGGTGGGTTTGCACACGCGTGTGCTCACAGCGATGTCAATCAGGACACGGTTGCACACGCGTGTGCGAGGGGGATGGGTGTGCAAGAACCGGGGCACGCGCGTGTGCAGGATGTGCGTTAGGACGGGATTGCACGTGTGTGCAACAGGAATGAGTGTGCAAGGCCGGGGCGCATGGGATGCGTGTTGGAGCGTGATTTCACACGCGTGTGCAAATGGATGGGCGTGCAAGGACTTGGGCGCACAGGATGCGCGTTAGGGCGGGGTTGCACACGCGTGTGCAAGGGGTTGCACGTGCAAGGAAGGGTCACACGGGCGTTGCACACGCGTGTGCAAAGGGACACCCGTGCTGATGCGCACCAGGGGAGTTTTGCACACGCGTGTGCACTGGGGTGTGTTCTAACCGGGTTACACACGCGTGTGCAAGGCAGGTGTGCACACGCGTGTGCAAATGGACATGCACATGATCATTGCACACACGCGTGTGCACAGGGGTGCGTGTGCAAGGGTGAGCTGCACACGCGTGTGCAAGGATTGTTCACACGTGTGTGAGTCCAGGGTCGCACACGCGTGTGCTGGGCCGTGCTACACGCATGTGCGTGAGCGTGTGGGGGGAGGGGCGTGTTGCACACGCGTGTGCACAGGGGGGAACCCTCAGCTCTGCCCATCCCCCCCCTCCGAGGGGATCCCTGGACCCCCAAAATTCTCCCAAAATTCTCCCAAAATTCTCACAAAATTTTCCCAAAATTTTCCCAAAATTCCCACACAAATCCCCCAAAATTCTCCCAAATTTCNATGTGTGTTAGGACACGGTTGCACACGGGTGTGTGCAATGGGAATGGGTGTGCAAGGAGTGGGTTAACATGTGTGTGCACAGGAATGTGTGCCAGGAGAGTGTAGCACACGCGTCTGTGCACAGGGATGGGGGTTAGGATGGGATTGCATGCGTGTGTGCAACAGGAATGAGTGTGCAAGGGATCACGCACACGTGTGCGCTCAGGGATGGGTGTAAGAGCAGGGTTGCACACGCGTGTGCAAGGCGATGGGTGTGCAAGGCCTGGGTTAACTCACGTGTGAGCAGGGTTGTGGCTTAGGACGGGGTTGCACATGCGTGTGCAACGGGAATGGGTGCGCAAGGCCGGGGTGTGCAGGGATGTGCACTAGGAGGGGTTGCACACGCGTGTGCAAAGGGGAATGGGTGTGCAAGGACTGGGTTAACATGCGTGTACGCAGGCATGTGAGTTAGGATGAGTGTTGCACACGCGTGTGCACAGGAATGGGTGCGCAAGGCCGGGGTGTGCAGGGATGCGCACCAGGAGGGGTTTGCACATGCGCGTGTGCAAGGGGGATGCGTGTTCAAGGGCCTTCCACACATGCTTGTGCACAGAGATGTGCACAGGGATGGGTGTGCAAGGTGGGTACACACGCGTGTGCAAAGGATGGGTGTCAGGGCACAGTTGCACACGCGTGTGCAAGGGGAATGGGTGTGCAAGGATGGCGTGCACGGGATGTGTGTCAGCACAGGATTGCACACGCATGTGCAACAGGAATGAGTGTGCAAGGATTGTGCGTGTGCGCAGGGGATGAGGGTTAGGATGGGGGGTTTGCACACGCAGAATGCACATTGGGATGGGATTGCACGTGTGCGTGTGCAAAGGGATGTGTGTGCAAAGGCCTTGCACATGCGTGTGTGTGCAGGGATGTGCACAGGGATAGGTGTGCAAGGTGGGTACACACGCGTGTGCAAAGGATGGGTGTCAGGGCACAGTTGCACACGCGTGTGCAAGGGGAATGGGTATGCAAGGATGGCGTGCACGGGATGTGTGTCAGCACAGGATTGCACACACGTGTGCAAAGGATGGGTGTTGTGGCACGGTTGCACACGCGTGTGCAAGGGGAATGGGTGTGCAAGGGCCATGTGTGCGTGTGTGCGCAGGAATGTGTGATAGGATGAGCGTTGCACACGCGTGTGCAATGAGAACGGGTGTGCAAGGGCTGGGGTGTGCAGGGATGCACGCTAGGAGGGGTTTGCACACGCGTGTGCACGGGGATGCGTGTTAGGGCACGGCTGCACACGCGTGTTTGCACAAGGATGGGTGTGCAAGGACGAGGTTACACACGTGTGTGCAAACAGATGGGTGTGCAAGGCCGGGGTGTGTGTTAGGACGGGGTTGCACACGCGTGTGCAATGGGATGCACGTGCAAGGATCACGCCCACGCGTGTGCACAGGGATGTGTGTTAGCGCAGGATTGCACACGCGTGTGAGTACACAAACGGGCGTGCAAGGACCATGCACACGCGTGCACACGGGACGGGCGTTAGAACGCGATTTTGCACGTGCGTGTGCAAGGGGAATGCGTGTGCAAGGATGTGCATTGGGATGGGGTCACACGCGCGTGTGCAAGGGGACGCGTGTGCAAGGGCCGGGGCACACACGTGTGTGTGTGCAAAGGAGTGTGAGCACAGGATGCGTGTTAGGACGGCATTGCACACGCGTGTGCAAGGGGATGGCGGTGCAAGGACTGGGTTAACACGCGTGTGCACAGGGATGTGGGTTAGGATGGCGTTGCACACGCGTGTGGGCACAGGGATGTGCGTGCAAGGACGGTGCACACACGTGTGAGTGTGTAAGGATGGCTGCATGTGTGCGGCAGGGGGCGGGCAGTGACGGTGCACACGCGTGTGCAAGGGGATGCACATTAGGACACGGTTACACACGCGTGTGCAAGGAAGGGTTACACGCGTGAGTGCACAGGAGTGTGTGTTAGGATGGCGTTGCACACGCGTGTGCACACAGGGACGCGTGTGCAAGGACGGGGTTAAACACGCGTGTGCAAAGCCATGGGTGTGTAAGGCCAGGATGCACACGTGTGTGAGCACGGGTTGTTTGTTGCACACGCGTGTGCAAAGGGACACGTGTGAGCACGGGGAGGTTGAGCGGGAAAGCCTTGCACACGCATGTGAGGGGTGTGCAGGGGTGTTTTGCACACGCGTGTGTGCGGGGGCGGGCACTAGGATGGGT
>NW_026625434.1:2952-4967 GCF_030028575.1 Malurus melanocephalus | reverse complement strand
CTGCGGCCACCATCGCCGTCGTCTCTACGGCCACCAGTGCGGCCATCATTGCGGCCATCACCGCTGCCACCACTCCGGCCACCTCCGCAGCCATCTCTGCGGTCACCAGTGCGGCCATCACCGCGGCCATCACCGCAGCCCTCTCTACAGCCACCTCTCCGACCATCTCTCCGGCCACCACCGCAGCCCTCACTGTGGTCACCTCCGCGGCCACCCCTCCGTCCACCTCCCCCGCCCATCCCCGTCCTCCTCCTCCTCCTCCTCACCTCGCTGAGCTCCGGCCGCATCCCCTCCGCGGTCACCGCCGCCTCCTCCTCCTCCTCGGTGTCCGGAGCTCCGTGTCCGGCCGCCTGCACCTGCAGCAACCAGGCCAGCCGCGTGATCTGCACTCGCCGCGAGCTGCTGGAGGTGCCGGCCAGCATCTCGGTCAACACGCGCTACCTGAACCTGCAGGAGAACCACATCCAGGTGATCCGCACCGACACCTTCAAGCACCTGCGCCACCTGGAGATCCTCCAGCTCAGCCGGAATTTGGTCAGGAAAGTGGAGGTGGGAGCGTTCAACGGGCTGCCCAACCTCAACACGCTGGAGCTGTTCGATAACCGCCTCACCACCGTGCCCACGCAGGCCTTCGAGTACCTGAGCAAACTGCGCGAGCTGTGGCTGAGGAACAACCCCATCGAGAGCATCCCCAGCTACGCCTTCAACCGCGTGCCCTCGCTGCGCCGCCTGGACCTGGGCGAGCTCAAGCGCCTCGAGTACATCTCGGAGGCGGCGTTCGAGGGCTTGGTGAACCTGCGCTACCTCAACCTGGGCATGTGCAACCTGAAGGAAATCCCGAATTTAACGGCGCTGGTGCGGCTGGAGGAGCTGGAGCTGTCCGGCAATCGGCTSGGCCGCGTCCGGCCGGGCTCGTTCCAAGGGTTGGGCAGCCTGAGGAAGCTGTGGCTGATGCACGCGCGGGTGGCGGCGGTGGAGAGGAACGCGTTCGACGATCTGAAAGCGCTGGAGGAGCTGAACCTGGCGCACAACGAGCTGGCCTCGCTGCCCCACGACCTCTTCGCGCCGCTGCACCGGCTGGAGCGCGTGCACCTGCACCACAACCCCTGGCGCTGCGACTGCGACGTGCTGTGGCTGAGCTGGTGGCTGCGCGAGACGGTGCCCAGCAACACCAGCTGCTGCGCCCGCTGCCACGCKCCGCCGGCGCTGCGCGGCCGCTACCTGGGCGAGCTGGAGCCCGGCCACTTCACCTGCTACGCGCCGGTCATCGTGGAGCCGCCGGCCGACCTCAACGTCACCGAGGGCATGGCGGCCGAGCTCAAGTGCCGCACGGGCACGGCCATGACGTCGGTCAACTGGCTGACGCCCAACGGGACGCTGATGACGCACGGCTCGTACCGCGTGCGCATCTCGGTGCTGCACGACGGCACGCTCAACTTCACCAACGTCACCGTGCAGGACACCGGCCAGTACACCTGCATGGTGACCAACGCGGCCGGCAACACCACGGCCACCGCCACGCTCAACGTCTCGGCGGCCGACGCGGCGGCGGCGGCGGCGGCGGCGGCGGCGGCCACGGGCTACACCTATTTCACCACGGTCACCGTGGAGACCACCGAAGGGGCCGGAGGAGATGACCAAGCGCCCCAAACGGCCGCCGCGCCCACGGCCGGATGGGAACCGGGCGCGGCCGGTGCCTCCACGGCCGCTCCGGCCACTCGCGCCACCGGCAAACCCTTCACCGTGCCCATCACGGCGGCGGCGGCCGGAGCGGCGGCCGGAGGGGCGGCATCCGGAATCGGGGGCGGGGGTCTCCAGGATTTGGACGACGTCCTCAAGACCACCAAGATCATCATCGGCTGCTTCGTGGCCATCACCTTCATGGCCGCCGTCATGCTGGTGGCGTTCTACAAGCTGCGCAAGCAGCACCAGCGCCACAAGCACCGCGGCGGCGCCGCCCGCGCCGTGGAGATCGTCAACGTGGAGGACGAGCTCGGGGGTCCCGGCGCCGGGGG
>NW_026625434.1:0-1352 GCF_030028575.1 Malurus melanocephalus | reverse complement strand
GGAAATGGAGGAGAGAGACCCCTCAAGACCCTCCGAGAGACCCCCGAAAAAAACGGAAAAAATCGGGGTGGAAATCGGGGGAGAGACCCCCAAAAAACCCCCGAGAGACCCCAAAAAAACCCCCGAAAAAACAGAAAAATCGGGGTGAAAATCCGGCGGAAATGGGGGTGAGAGAACACAAAAATCGGGATAAAAATCCCGTGGAAATTGGGGTCAGAGACCCCCCAAAAAACCCCGAAAAAACGGAAAAAAATCGGGGTGGAAATGGGGGGAGAGACCCCCCCAAAAAACCCCAAGAGACGAGAGAGAGAATGGAAAAAATCGGGGTGAAAATTCCGTGGAAATGGGGGGAGAGACCCCCGAGAGAATGGAAAAAAATTGGGGTGAAAATCCCGCGGAGATGGGGGGAAAGACCCCAAAAATCCCCCAAGAGCCCCCCCAAAAAACCACAAAAAATTGGGGTAAAAATCCTGCAGAAATGGAAAAATTTGGGGGAAAATCCCGCGGAAATGGAGGTGAAAGACACCCCGAGAGACCCCAAAAATTGGGGTGAAAATCCTTCGGAAATGGGGGCGAGAGACCCCAAAAATCGGGGTGAAAATCTTTTGGAAATGGGGGAAAAGACCCCAAAAATTGGGGTGAAAATCTTTTGGAAATGGGGGAAAAGACCCCAAAAATTTGGGTGAAAACCCCGCAAAAATGGGGGTGGGGACAATGAAAAAAAGGGGGTTGGACTTTGGGAAAAACGGGGGTGGGGGAGACCCGAAAATGGGGTGGAATCACCCAAAAAATGGGGTGGAACCCCCCAAAAAATGGGGTTTGACCCCTCCGTGGACACTGAAAATGTGGGGTTGGACCCCCCCCAAAAATGGGGTGGAATCTCCCTCATGGACAATTGAAAATGTGGGGTTGGACCCCCCCAAAAATGGGGTGGAACCCCCCAAAAATGGGGTCGGACCCCCAATGGACACTGGAAAATGTGGGGTTGGACCCCCCCCCAAAAAAAAGAGGTTGGTTGCTCCCAAAAAATGGAGTTGGACCCCCCCAAAAATGGGGTTGGAACCTCCCATGGACACTGGAAAATGGGGGGTTTGACCCCCCCAAAAAATGGGTTTGGAACCCCTCCCATGGACTCTGAAAATGTGGGGTTGGACCCCCCCAAAAATGGTTTGACCCCCCCAAAAAAATGGGTTTGGACCCCCCCAAAAAATGGGATGGGACCCCCCCAATGGACTCTGAAATCCCCCCAAAAATGGGGTTGGACCCCCCTAAAAAATGGGATTGGACCCCCCAAAATAGGGTTGGACCCCCCAAAAAATGGGATTGGACCCCCCAAAAATGGGTTTGGACCC
>NW_026625433.1:0-12615 GCF_030028575.1 Malurus melanocephalus | reverse complement strand
TAACTTTGTTTGTGGTTCTGGAGCTTGTGCGGGGGGGGGCGATTCGGGCTGTTTAGGGGGGGGGGTAGATCAAAAGGTAGTTTAGTTAAAAATTCCAGCTTTGGGAGTTGGAGATAAAGGTTTGACTCCTTTCCTTTTGATAGTGCAACTCTAAGAAGGGGCGTAGTCTTCAATCTTTGGTTTACAAGACCAATGTTTTTATAAACTATTAGAGTTAATTAAAGTTTTAGTATTTTGTTCTCTAGCATGCTAGCCAGGGGGAAGAGAATTAGGATGATGGTGAAGTAGCTGAGGGATGCTAGTTGGCCGATGATGATGAATGGGTGTTCAACTGGCTGGCTTCCTACTCATGTTAGGACTAGGAGGTTGGCGACTAGGGTTCAGAATAGGATTTGGGACAGAGGGCGGAATGTTATGGAACGTTGTTTGGATTTGTGTAGTAGGGGGATTAGGAAAAGCACGAGGATTGAGGCGGCTAGGGCTAGGACTCCTCCTAGTTTATTGGGGATAGATCGGAGGATGGCGTATGCAAATAGGAAGTATCATTCGGGTTTAATGTGAGGGGGAGTGGCTAGTGGGTTGGCTGGCGTGAAGTTTTCCGGGTCGCCTAGGAGGTTAGGGGAAAATAGGGCTAGGGAGGCTAGCAGAATGATCATTATTGCGAATCCTAGGATGTCTTTGATTGAGTAGTAGGGATGGAATGGAATTTTGTCGCAGTCTGATGGGATTCCTAGGGGGTTGTTAGATCCGGTTTCGTGCAGGAATGTCAGGTGGACGAGGGTTAAGCCTGCAATGGTAAAGGGAAGGAGGAAGTGAAGGGCGAAGAATCGAGTTAGGGTGGGATTGTCTACTGAGAATCCTCCTCAGGCTCATTCTACTAGTGTTTGTCCGATGTAAGGGATGGCTGAGAATAGGTTGGTAATTACTGTAGCCCCTCAGAAGGATATTTGTCCTCAGGGCAGGACGTAGCCTACGAAAGCGGTTGCTATTAGGGTTAGGAGGAGCACGACTCCGATGTTCCAGGTTTCTTTGTTTAGGTAGGAGCCGTAGTATAGTCCTCGACCGATGTGGATGTAGATGCAGATGAAGAAGAAGGAAGCTCCGTTTGCATGGAGGTTTCGAATTAGTCAGCCGAATTGGACGTCTCGGCATATGTGGGCGACAGATGAAAAAGCTAGGGAGGTGTCCGCTGTATAGTGCGTGGCTAGTAGTAGTCCTGTGACAATTTGGGTTGTTAGGCAGATGCCTAGTAGTGATCCGAAATTTCATCAGGATGAGATGTTAGATGGAGTTGGGAGGTCGATTAGGGAATCGTTGATGATTTTTAGGAGGGGGTGGTGTTTACGTAGGTTGAGGGCCATTAGGGATGTCTGTATGTGGATACGAGTATGATGAGGATGGATAGGGCGAAAGATCCTAGATAGGCTTTGATTAGGCCTGTATGAAGGGTAGTTGCGCTTTTCGAGGCTGTTAACTGTAAAGTGGCTAGTCCTTCTGGGCCCAGTGTTTTGTATCAAGATTGGTCGATTAGGTGTGAAGCAATGTTCTGTCCCCCTTTGAGGATGTTTGTGGTGGCTAGGCGGTGGATTAGTGGGTTGAAGTATCCTAGGGTTGTGGAGAAGTTTGTGAATGAGTTTCGTTTGGGAAGAATTAGGGCGTGGGTTATTTTTGATATTTCAAGGGCTAGGATGATGCCTAGGATTGTGACGATGATGGCAGTAATTTTAATGGACGTTGGTATAGTCATTGGTGGAGTTTTTGTGGGGAGGATAAAGGAAGTGAGGATAAATCCGGCTGTGATGCTTCCCAGGGCAAGTCGAGTAATGGGGGAGAGAACCGCGGGGTTGTTTTCGTTTATTGGGGCTAGAGGGGGGATGCGAACGAATCCTGTTTGCACTATTAGGGTTATGCGTGTGGTGTAGACTGCGGTGAAGGATGTGGCTAAGAGTGTTAGGAGGAGGGCTCAGGTGTTGAGGTAGGATGTGTTGAGGCTTTCAATGATTGCGTCTTTTGAATAGAAGCCGGCTAGGAATGGCGTTCCTATTAGGGCTAGGTTACCGATGGTCAGGCAAGAGGTGGTTGTTGGCAAGATTTTTTGGAGTCCTCCTATTTTTCGAATGTCTTGTTCTCCGTTGAGGCTGTGGATGATAGAGCCTGAGCACAGGAATAGTATGGCTTTGAAGAATGCGTGGGTGGAGATGTGTAGGAAGGCCAGTTGGGGTAGGTTGAGTCCAATGGTGACTATTATTAGGCCTAATTGGCTGGATGTGGAGAATGCGATGATTTTTTTGATATCATTTTGGGTTAAAGCGCATGTGGCTGCAAACAGTGTAGATAGGGCCCCTAGACATAGGCAGAGAGTTAGGGCTGTTGGGTTGTTGTTGAATATGGGATGGGTTCGGATGAGTAGGAAGATTCCGGCTACAACTATTGTGCTGGAGTGCAGTAGGGCGGAAACTGGGGTGGGTCCTTCTATAGCTGCTGGAAGTCAGGGGTGGAGACCGAATTGGGCGGATTTGGCTGTCGCAGCTAGGATGAGGCCTAGGAGGGGTAGTGTGGGAATTTCGGTTGAGGAGGAGATTTGTTGTAGTTCTCATGTATTTATTGCGGAGGCCAGTCAGGCCATACATAGGATAAGGCCGATGTCTCCGATTCGGTTGTATAGGACGGCCTGTAGGGCGGCTGTATTGGCGTCCGCCCGCCCGTGTCATCAGCTGATTAGGAGAAATGATATAATTCCGACGCCTTCTCAGCCAATGAACAGGATGAATAGGTTGTTGGCAGTAATTAGGATTAACATGGCAATGAGGAATAGCAGTAAGTAGGTGAAGAATTTTGTAATGTGGGGGTCTGTGGCCATGTATCATGAGGCGAATTGTAGGATGGATCATGATACGAATAGGGCGATTGGGAAGAATGTAAGGGAGTAGAAGTCTATTTTGAGGCTAACGGGGATTTTGAAGTTCATGATGAATTCCCATTGTCATAGGGAGGTGGTGTTTTCTAGTCCTGAGTGGAGGTAGATGGTTGCTGGGATTAGGCTAGTTAGGAATGAAGCTTTGACGGTATTTGTGATGGTAGATGGGGTGTTTTTTAGCTTGTCTGAGAGTAGGGGGAGAATGATGGGTGTAAGTAAGATAGTCAGGGTGAGTAATATAGATGTGGTCAGGACTAGTGATAGGTCCATTACTTTCACTTGGATTTGCACCAAGATGGATGGTTCCTAAGACCACTGGATTTCTATTATCCTTTGAAAGTAAGGGGGCTGAGGTTTTATACTCAGATACAGGAATTAGCAGTTCTTGTTGGTTTAACCTCCCCTCGGCAAGTAAGAAGGGTCTAACTTCTATCTTTAGGATCACAATCTAACGTTTGGCTTGAAACTATACTTGCATATAGGAGCCCCAGAGATGAGTTCCGGTTTTAGGATGAGGAGGATTATGGGGAGTATGTGTAGGGCTATTAGTAAGTGCTCTCGGGTTGAAGAATTCTGGATTGATGTGATGTGAGATGGTAGTGTGCCTCGTTGCGTTATTGTGAGTATGTACAGAGTATATGAGGCGGTTAGGAGTATGGTGGTTCCTGTGAGGATAAGGGTGAAGGAGGATCAGTTGAATAGTGCAATTACGATGGTTAGTTCTGCTATAAGGTTAATGGTTGGGGGGAGTGCTATATTTGTTAGGTTGGCTAGTAACCATCAGATGGCTATAAGGGGGAGGAGAGGTTGTAGTCCTCGTGCAAGTACTAGGATTCGGCTGTGCGTTCGTTCGTAGTTTGTGTTGGCTAAGCAGAATAGTATAGAAGAGGTGAGGCCGTGGGAAATTATGAGGATTATTGCACCTGAGAATGCTCATTGGGTTTGAATTATGGTTGCGGCGACGACCAGGCCCATGTGGCTTACAGAGGAGTAGGCGATTAGCGATTTTAGGTCGATTTGGCGTAAGCAGATGGCGCTAGTTATGAGGGCTCCTCATAGGGCTAGGGTGATGAAGGGGTAATGCAGGTTGTTCAGTGGAGGATTCACTAGGATGGTGATTCGTATGATGCCGTATCCTCCCAGTTTTAGGAGCAGGGCGGCGAGAAGTATGGATCCTGCAATGGGGGCTTCTACGTGGGCTTTAGGGAGTCATAGGTGTAGCCCGTATAGTGGGGCTTTTACCATGAAGGCTAGGAGTAGGGCTAGGCTGCATGCTAGGTTGGATCAGGAGTTGGTTATTGTTGGGTGAGCAAGTTTTAGTATGGGTAGGTATAGTGTTCCGATTTGGTTGTGTAGGTGTAAGATGGTGATGAGGAGGGGGAGTGAGCTGGCAAGCGTGTAAAATAATAGGTAAATGCCTGCGCTTAGCCGTTCTGGTTGGTTCCCTCAGCGTGTGATTAGGATTAGGGTGGGGATTAGGGTGGCTTCGAAGGCGATATAGAATAGTATGATTTCTGAGGCGGAGAAGGCTAGGAGGATAAAAGGTTGAGCCATGATTATTGTTGTGATGAAGACTCGTTTTCGGATGGTTGGCTCTTGTTCTAGGTGATTTTGACTTGCTATGATTATGAGGGGGAGCAGTCAGCAGGATAGGACGAGTAGGGGAGATGAGATCTGGTCAATGGCAGTTCAGTGGGTCAAGCCTTTGTTTGGGTAGTAGGTTGGGACTAGTCATTGCAGGCTGATAGAAGCGATTAGGAAGCTGTGGGTGGTTGTGTTGGTTCATAGGTGTTTGGAGGGGGAGAGGAAGGTCAGTGGGAGCAGTATGATAGTGGGGATTATAATTTTTAGCATTTTAGTAGGTTGAAGTTGTGTAGGTGGTCGGAGCCGTGGGTCCGAGTGGAGGCGACTAGTAGGGCTAGTCCTGTTCCCGCTTCGCAGGCGGAGAATGACAGCATTAGGATGGGTATTAGGGTTGCAGTTGATGTTTGTGTCTGGATGGGTCATATTGCCAGGGCGATATACATTGATAGTATTATGCTTTCCAGGCATAGTAGGGCGGAGATTAAGTGGGTCCGGTGAAAGGCTAGCCCTAGGCTGCTTAGGGTGAAAGCTGAGTAAAAGCTGAGATGCAGGGGGGACATAAAGAAAGTTATAGGGTTGTAGCTATAATCTGTTGAGTCGAAATCAACTGTCTTGGTTAGACTAACTTTCTTTACTCTGCTCATTCTAATCCTCCTTGGATTCATTCATAGATTAGTCCTAGGGTGAGTAGGAAGATGAGGATGGAGGTTCAGATCAGGGTAGTGGTGGGGGATTGAAGTTGGGTGGCTCATGGGAGGGGCAGTAAGAGGGCGATTTCTAGGTCGAACAGCAGGAAGAGGATAGCTACCAGGAAAAATCGGATTGAGAATGGAAGTCGGGCGGACCCGAGTGGGTCGAATCCGCATTCGTATGGTGATAATTTTTCTGAGTCCGGGCTTATTTGGGCTAGTCAAAAGTTCAGTAGGGTTAGGATGATGCTTAAGGTTAGTGATAGGACGATTATGAATAGGATTATGTTTATTACTCTTCTCTGGGTTTAGACCAGATTTTAAGGATTGGAAGTCCATTGTAATGAATATACTAGAAGAGTAGGATCCTCATCAGTAGATGGTCATGTATAGGAATAGTCATACGACGTCCACGAAATGTCAGTATCAAGCTGCTGCTTCAAAGCCGAAATGGTGGCCAGAAGTAAAATGGTATTTAATTAGGCGGAAAAGGCAGACCAGGAGGAATGTTGAGCCAATGATGACGTGAAGGCCATGGAATCCGGTAGCGACGAAGAAGGTTGACCCGTAGACTCCGTCAGCGATGGAAAATGGGGCTTCGTAGTATTCTATGGCCTGGAGGGCGGTGAAGTAGAAGCCTAGTAGGACTGTTAGGGTGAGGGCTTGGATTGCTTGTTTACGGTTAGCCTCTGTGATGCTGTGGTGTGCTCATGTAACGGTAACCCCTGAGGCTAGAAGGATGGCTGTGTTTAGTAGGGGTACTTCTATTGGATTGAGGGGTTGGATTCCTACTGGGGGTCACTGTCCCCCTAGCTCTGGGGTGGGTGCCAGGCTTGAGTGGAAGAAGGCTCAGAAGAAACCCAGGAAGAAGAATGCTTCGGACGTAATAAATAGGACTATTCCATATCGAAGGCCTTTTTGTACTGTGGGTGTATGGTGGCCTTGGAATGTGCTTTCTCGAATGACGTCTCGTCATCACTGGATTATTACTAGAGCGGTGCAGGTTAACCCGATAATTAGTAGTTGTGGGGAATTGTAGTGGAACCATATGGTTAGGCCTGAGGTAGTAAGTAGAGCGGCGGCTGCTCCGAAAATGGGTCATGGGCTAGGGTCTACTATATGGAAGGAGTGTGCTTGGTGAGTCATTGGGGTTAGATGTTCTCTTGTAGGTATAGGCTTAGTAGTAGTACGAAAACATAGGCTTGAATTATAGCTACTGCTACTTCTAGGATGGTTAGTAGGAATAGTACTAGTAGTGCTAGGAGAGAAACTGCGGGCATGGTGGAGGACAGGGTGACTGTTGCTGTGGAAATTAGTTGGATGAGAAGGTGACCTGCTGTTAGGTTGGCTGTTAGTCGTACTCCTAGTGCTAGAGGACGAATTAGTAGGCTGGTGGTTTCGATTAGGATGAGGGCTGGGATTAGTAAGGTTGGGGTACCTTCCGGTAGAAGGTGGGCCAGGGAAGCTGAGGGTTGGTTTCGTAACCCTGTTAGGAGGGTTGCTAATCAAAGTGGGAAGGCTAGGGCTAAATTTATGGATAATTGGGTTGTTGGAGTGAATGTATATGGTAGTAGGCCAAGGAGATTGATTAGTAGGAGGAATACTATTAGTGAGGTGAGGATTAATGCTCATTTATGGCCTTTTTTGTCTAGGGGCATTATCAGTTGTTTTGTAATGAGGTTAATGAATCATAGTTGTAAGGTTGAAAGGCGATTAGTGACTCATCGGTTGTCAGGGGAAGGCAGTAGGAGGGCTGGGAACGTTAATGAGATTAAGATTAGGGGGATGCCTAAGAGTGATGGGCTGGAGAATTGATCAAAGAAGCTTAAGTTCATGGTCAGGTTCAGGGTGTTGTGCTTGTGGTTGTGGGCGTTTTGTTGGATGGTGGGTTTGTTGTGGTAAATGCTAGGATTTTAGGTTGGATGATGAGTGAGTAAGTGAACCATGAGATCAGTATTGTGAGAAATCACGGATTTGGGTTTAGTTGGGGCATGCCATTAAGGAGGGGTGTTTGTCCTCTGTCTCTAGCTTAAAAGGCTAGTGCTGGTTCATAGCTTCTTAATGATTAGGATGAAAGTAGGGATGATCAGTTTTCGAAGTATGGGAGTGGGGCAGACTCTACCACGATTGGCATGAAACTGTGATTAGCCCCGCAGATTTCGGAGCATTGGCCGTAGAATACCCCGGGGCGGGTGGCGACGAACGAAGTTTGGTTTAGGCGTCCTGGAATTGCGTCTGTTTTCACTCCTAGGCTTGGGACTGCTCAGGAGTGTAGTACATCATCAGCTGTGACGATTACTCGGACTGGGGATTCTATAGGAACAATCACGCGATGGTCTACTTCTAGGAGTCGGAAGTGGCCGAGTGGTAGGTCTGTGGTGGGGATCATATAGGAGTCGAATGTGAGGTCTTTGAAGTCTGTATACTCGTAAGTTCAATATCACTGGTGGCCGATAGCTTTTAGGGTTAGGTCGGGTTCGTTGATTTCGTCCATCATGTAGAGAATTTGAAGGGAAGGGAGGGCTAGCATGATTAGTACAATAGCAGGGAGGATGGTTCAGACTAGTTCAATTTCTTGCGCGTTGACAGTGCTGGATGAAAGTTTTTCTGTTAGTATGAAAGTTAGGAGATACAGTACTAGGCTGCAGATAGCTAGGGCGACTATAAGGGCGTGATCATGGAACTCTACGAGTTCTTCTATGATAGGTGAGGAAGCGTCTTGGAAACCGAATTGTGAGTGGTTGGCCATGTTCGGGTAGTTTTGAAGTGTACAGGGTTTTCACCTGTGACTTAGCCTTGACAAGACTATGTGATCGTTTTACTAACACTTCTGGATAAGAAAGAAGCATAGGTGGTTTATGCGGTTGGCTTGAAACCAACATATGAGGGTTCGATTCCTTCCTTTCTTGGACTTGCACGAAGGCTGGTTCTTCGAAGGTATGGTATGGGGGAGGGCAGCCGTGAATTCATTCGACGTTCGTGCTAGTTAGTTCTGATTGTGGTGCTTTGCGTTTGGATGCGAAAGCCTCTCAAATGATAAATACTAGCATGATTACGGCTGTTAGGGAGATGAGAGAGCCTACAGAAGACACGGCATTTCACATTGTGTAAGCGTCTGGGTAGTCGGAGTATCGTCGTGGCATGCCGGCTAGGCCTAGGAAGTGTTGAGGGAAGAAAGTGAGGTTGACTCCTACAAATATCACCCCGAAGTGGATTTTGGCTCATGTGGAGTGGAGGGTGTAGCCAGTGAATAGGGGGAATCAGTGTGTGAAGCCAGCCAGGATGGCGAATACTGCCCCCATGGACAGTACGTAGTGGAAGTGGGCGACTACGTAGTAGGTGTCGTGCAGTGCGATGTCTAGGGAAGAATTTGCAAGTACAATTCCTGTTAATCCTCCGATAGTGAAAAGGAAGATGAAGCCTAGTGCTCATAGTATTGGGGGGTCTCATTTGATAGTACCACCGTGTAGTGTTGCCAGTCAGCTGAATACTTTGATTCCGGTTGGAATGGCAATGATTATAGTGGCTGATGTGAAATATGCTCGGGTATCTACGTCTATTCCTACTGTGAACATGTGGTGTGCTCAGACGATGAAGCCTAGGAATCCAATGGATAGCATGGCTCATACTATTCCTATATACCCAAATGGTTCTTTTTTTCCTGCGTAGTAGGCTACTACGTGGGAGATAATACCGAACCCTGGCAGGATAAGGATGTAGACTTCTGGGTGGCCGAAGAATCAGAACAGATGTTGGTACAGTACTGGGTCTCCTCCTCCTGCTGGGTCGAAGAATGTGGTGTTTAGGTTGCGGTCTGTTAGGAGTATTGTGATACCGGCAGCAAGGACTGGCAGGGATAGTAGCAGTAAAACTGCAGTGATTAGGACGGATCAGACGAACAGGGGTGTTTGGTATTGGGAGAGGGCGGGTGGTTTTATGTTGATTGCTGTTGTAATAAAGTTGATTGCACCTAGAATTGAGGAAATCCCTGCCAGGTGGAGCGAGAAGATAGCTAGGTCTACTGAGGCTCCAGCATGGGCTAGGTTACCGGCCAGGGGGGGATAGACAGTTCATCCTGTTCCTGCCCCTGCTTCCACTGTTGAAGAGGCTAGGAGTAGGAGGAATGAAGGTGGAAGGAGTCAGAAGCTTATGTTGTTTATTCGTGGGAATGCTATGTCCGGAGCTCCGATCATGAGTGGGACCAGTCAGTTGCCAAAGCCCCCGATCATAATAGGCATTACTATAAAGAAGATCATGACGAAAGCATGGGCGGTAACGACTACGTTGTAGATTTGGTCGTCTCCCAGGAGGGCTCCGGGCTGTCCTAGTTCCGCTCGAATTAGGAGGCTTAAAGCAGTTCCAACCATTCCGGCTCATGCGCCGAAGATAAGGTATAGGGTGCCGATGTCTTTGTGGTTAGTTGAGAATAGTCATCGATTAACGAAGGTCACGGGTAAGACGCGTGGTAAGATGGCCGAGTGTATAGGCGTTAGGCTGTAGTCCTTTTTACAGAGGTTTAATTCCTCTTCTTATCGGCTCTGTAGTGAAGTTCATGTTGAGTTGCAAGCTCATCGATGTGTATCAGTAGTACACCGGAGTCTTAGGCAGAAGCCTGTTGGTTGGGGCATATAGCTGTTAACTATACTGTTATGGGATCGAAGCCCATCTGTCTAGTGTTGGGCAAAATTCTAGCTTAATTAAAGCATCTGAGTTGCAATCAGGAGATGTAGGGTAATGTCCTGCGAATTTTATCAGAAACTAAGAGGGTTCAACTCTTATTTAAGGCTTTGAAGGCCTCCGGTTTAAATTAATCCTAAGTTTCTTTAAACAATAGCAAGTAGTACGGGAGAGAGGGGGAGGAGAGTGAGGGAGAGGGTGGCTAGGATGGCGATTGAAACGTTGGTTGGTTTGTTAATGTGCCATAGTTTCATGTGATTTGTCGTGTGAGGGGGGAGTGTGATTGCTGTACAGTATGCTAGGCGAAGATAGAAGAATAGGCTGAGTAAGGATAGTAGGGAAATGAGTATTGCTGTGAGAGCTATGTCTTGTTTAGTAAGTTCCTGGATGATGAGTCACTTTGGTAGGAAGCCTGTTAAAGGGGGAAGACCAGCTAGGGATAGCAATACGATAATGAGAATAGTGCTGAGGGATGGGGCTTTTGTTCATGCAGTTATTAATGTTGATAGTTTTAGCGCTTTTATGCTGTTTAGGGTGAGGAATACGGCCGCAGTCATTAGGCTGTACAGGTAGAAGTTAAGTAAAGTAAGTTTAGGGTTGTAGGCGAGAATAATGGCCATTCAGCCTAGATGTGAGATGGAGGAGAAAGCCAGGATTTTGCGGATTTGCGTCTGGTTAAGGCCTATTCATCCTCCCAGGGCTGTGGATAGCACAGCCAGGGTAGTTAGCAGTGTAGGGTTTAATGAGCTAGATGTGAGGTATAGTAGGGTAATCGGTGGAAATTTTATGACCGTTGATAGCAGGAGGCTGGTGGTGAGGGAAGTGCCTTGGAGGACTTCAGGGAATCAGAAGTGGAATGGGACTAGTCCTAGTTTTATGGCAACGGCTGCTGTCAGGATCAGGCAGGATGTTGGGTGTGTTAGCTGTGCAATATCCCACTGTCCAGTATGCCATGCGTTAGTTATGCTAGAAAACAGAACGAGGGTGGAGGCGGCTGCTTGGACTAGGAAATATTTGGTTGCTGCCTCAATGGCGCGCGGGTGGTGTGATTTTGAGATTATGGGGAGAATGGCTAGTGTGTTGATCTCAAGGCCAGTTCAGGCCATAATTCAGTGGTTGCTTGAGATTGTGATTGTTGATCCTAGGAGTAGGCTGGTGACGAAGATTAGTTTTGCCTGGGGGCTCATTAATAGGGGAAGGGGTTAAACCATCATTTTCGGGGTATGGGCCCGATAGCTTACTTAGCTGACCCTACTGCATAGGAAATAATATAAAGGAAGTATAGAGGGTTTTGATCCCTTTTGTGTAGGTTCAATTCCTGCTTTCCTAAATTTTCGGAAATGAGAGGATTGGTTACCTCTGTGCTCACTTTATCATAGTGGTCCTTGAAACTCGGGCACATTTCCTTTGAGGCTATAGGTATGGGGGTAAACCTGCATAGCAAATGGGCAGGCTTGTGTGTCATAGGCATAGAGCCAGTGTGAGGGGTAGGAAGTTTTTCCATAGGAGGTGCATGAGTTGGTCGTATCGGAATCGAGGGTAAGATGCACGAATCCATAGGAAACCTGCAGAAAGAAGCAGAGTTTTGGTGGCTAGTACTACGGGGAAAAGTTCTTGAGGTAGGTTAAGAAGACTTGGGTTGAAGAATAGGATTGCAGTAAGCGTGTTTATGAATATAATGTTAGCGTATTCGGCTAGGAAGAATAACGCGAAAGGACCCGCTGCGTATTCTACGTTAAAGCCTGAGACTAGTTCGGATTCTCCTTCTGTTAGGTCGAAGGGGGCACGGTTTGTTTCGGCGAGGGTAGAGACGTATCATATTATTGCAAGTGGTCAGCAGGAGAAAATTAGGTATAGGGGTTCTTGCGTAATCGCAAGGGTTCCTAGGGTGTAGTTGCCGCTAAGAAGGATAATGGAGAGGAGGATAATTGCTAGTGTAACTTCATATGAAATAGTCTGAGCTACTGCCCGTAGCGCACCAATTAATGCGTATTTAGAATTAGAGGCCCATCCCGATCATAGAATGGAATAGACTGCTAAGCTTGATATGGCTAGTAGGAATAAAAGTCCTAGGTTGAGGTCGGCAAGGGGGAATGGGAGTGGGAGAGGTGCTCAGATTGAGATGGCCAAGAGAAGCGCTAGTATGGGGGTCGTGACAAAGAGAACTGGAGAGGAAGTAGATGGGCGAATTGGTTCTTTGATGAACAGTTTCACTCCGTCTGCTATGGGTTGGAGAAGCCCAAAGGGACCTACTACGTTTGGGCCTTTTCGGCCTTGCATGTAGCTGAGGATTTTACGCTCTACTAAAGTTAAGAAGGCCACGGCAATCAGGATGGGCAGAGCGTAGGAGAGGGCTATGACGAAGCTAATAAGAAGGGGGTAGTTGTTCATGGGTGGGGGAAGATAAAGCTAGGGAGAGGATTTGAACCTCTGGATTAAAGGACTTAAGCCTTTTGCATTTGCCGAGCTCTGCCACGCTAGCTGGTCCTTTTCTAGGACGTGGTTGTGGTGAGATAGCCTTTTGTAATTAGTTGCATTCATTACTTAAGGCGAAGGCTTGCTTGYRGTATTGGCCTCACTTTTCCGATCCTTTCGTACTGGGAAGAGTTCATCATAGATAGAAACCGACCTGGATTGCTCCGGTCTGAACTCAGATCACGTAGGACTGTTAATCGTTGAACAAACGAACCCTTAGCAGCTTCTGCACCGCTAGGATGTCCTGATCCAACATCGAGGTCGTAAACCTCC
>NW_026625432.1:0-12740 GCF_030028575.1 Malurus melanocephalus | reverse complement strand
TGTCGGTGCAGGCTGCTGGGGAGGCGCTGCCTTTCCCCGGTTCCTGCTCGTCCCAGCTTCGCCCCGTTCCTGCCCCGTGACTGCGTGCGATTGCCTCACCCCACACGCTCCAGCCCTGGGGCAAATGTCCCCCTTGGCACCACCTCCCTGCTCCCTGCACTGCTCCAGGGACGAGCACGGCCATGGATCCAGGGTGCCTGGCCAGGAGTATGTCAGAGCCTGAAACGTGGTGTCCTGATTGCTTTATTTCAAGAGCATCACCTCTCTGCACCCTTACTTCCAAGAGACTCTGCCTAACTTTTTTGGGAGGAGATGAGGCTCCTCCAGAGGGGACACAGCTCCAGTATTCCCCCTCCAACCCACAAAAGTGACACTGTGCTCTTGGAGAGCAATGAGTTCAGTGAGACAAGCTTTACCCTCAGCAGAGCCATGAAGGAAAGGGGAGAGGAAAAAAAAGTTCTGCAATCAACTTGGGTTTTTTCCCACCCCAGAGGCTTTTGCATAGACTGACTTGCTTTTTTTTTATTGTATTTGTTCTCACTCCCTTTTTTCTTTTTCAAAATATTTTCAACCGACGCGTTACTGAAGTCGTTTGCCTCCCGACAAAACCCGGGCTCCCTGCCAGCACGTATTCCTGATAATTCATCCATTATTTAATGAAATCAAAGATAGGAGTTTAAAAAAAAAAAAGCCATGGGAGTGTTTGCATCTGAGAGAGAAGCTGTTTACAGCTGGGCTGGGAGTTTCTATCATGGCAGAAAGATCTCCCCAGGGAAAACCCAAACTAAAAGCCTGCACTGCTCCTCACGCTGCAAATATCTCTGTGTGGCCAAGCTGAAAGCCAGGGATCCTGCAAAGTTTTCCTGCCTGGATAAAGGTGATTCCATCCTGGCTCGGGTGTGTTCTGCTGGATATTCCTCGTCCTCAGGGACAGCCCGCAACCCATGGCCAGAGACAGCCCGACTGGATCAGCCGGTCCTCTCCAAACCGGAGCGAGAGGAAAATCTGATGGAGAGGGAGGGGCCCAGCAATTACAGTCTTTTCTCTTTAATAACCCTCGCTGCTTCCCTGAGTCCGTATTTACATCCTTGGCACCAAAGTAGTAATTAAAGTCTCTCCACTCAGGTCTAAACAACAGCAGACCCTCCTGTCATTAAAAAAGCAGAGGCAAAGCTGAAAATAAACCTGATTTTTATGGCTTTGGAGCCTCAGACCTTTCTCTATCAGTGGGCTGGGCAGCAGGTTTTAGGGCCACACGAGGTCCTGTCATCATTTGCTATGACATCGATAAGCTGCATCAATCTCCATGGGATGCTGGGGGTGGAAAATTGCATGGAAAACTGCTCCATGCCGCTGGTCCTTTCTCATGCCATTTTTTGGTTGTTTCCACTTCCCACAAGGGAATAAAYGAGCSTTGGGGTCTGCAGGCACCCACRAAAGGGCTGGGCCATGGTGGGGCCYGGAGCCRCTCAGTGGCAGCTCAAGCCCTCTCGCTTTTAAAGAAGCCATCAAAAAAAACTGTGAGAAAATTAATTATTCACTAAGGCTGCTAATTAAGCTGATTTGCTCTGTGAGGGCATCGAAGGAAATGAGCTGGAGAAGCTCTTAATTGTTTAAAAAGAGCCATCCTAAAGACACTCCTCCCACGCTGCTCTGCACGGCAGGAGAGCCGTGTCCCATGTTCCACCGGGGCCAGAGGAGCTTCACAGAGTCATGGAATGGTTTGGGTTGGAAGGAACTTAAAAATCATCCAGTTCCACCCCCTGCCATGGGCAGGGACACCTTCCACTATCCCAGGGTGCTCCAAGCCCCATCCAGCCTGSCCTTGGGCACTGCCAGGGATCCAGGGRCAGCCACAGCTTCTCTGGGCACCCTGTGCCAGGGCCTCCCCACCCTCACAGCCAGGAATTCCTTCCCWATATCCCATCTATCCCTGCCCTCTGGCAGTGGGAAGCCATTCCYTGARTCCTGGCACTKYGGGCCAATGTCCAAARTCCCTCTCMAGCTCTCCTGGAGCMCCTTTAGCCCCTKGWAGTGGCTTAAAATTCTTCCTGGAGCTTTCTCTTGTCCAGGCTGGATGTCCCCAGCTCTCCCAGCCTGGCTCCAGCMCTCGGAGCACTTTCATGGCCTGCTCTGGACTCGCTCCAGCAGTTTGACAGTATCTGTGCCCACATCAGCAGTGCAGATGATTTCAAGCGAGGAAAGATCAGCCACGAAGCACAAAATGCTCCTGAACCCTTGTCCCCAAACTGCATGACCCAATGCAATCCAGAGGGGATCCCTGCCAAAAACACCCAAGGAACACCTGCCCTGCATATATTAAACCCCAAAGGCAGCAGGCAGCTTGGAGTTCAGCAACCCCAGCTCATTCCTCAGGTTATGGCGGCTTGGAAGCAACAGGCATGGGGACCTGAAGGCAGAGAGCTGCACCCACTGCCCAAAGCACCCTGGGGTGGGTGGCTGTGGCAGATGGAGCTCTGGTGCCCTGTGCCAAGGGGAACTGGATCCCTCCCAGCTGCCGGGTGCAGGGTGGGAGCAGAGGTGCCCCCAGGACCTCACCCAGCCTCCCACAGCAAGGAGTGCCCCTGCCCACGCCCAGCCTTGCCCTCCCACTCCCACCAGCATTTCGCTTCAATCCCACTTCGCCGGGACCTTCCCCTCTTGTCCTGTAGGGGCTGGTGGAGGAGAGCTCCCGTTCTCACATGGCGGAGAACAAAAGGAGCTGTTTTAAACCAGATGGATTCAGCTTTGACAAGAACAGGGCGATGCCACGCCAGCCTCGCTTCTCCCATAGGAAGCAGTCCGGCACAAACATGGTGGGTTTGCTGACAGGGAGCATATCCCATCCTCCCCAACCCTTCCAACTCTGGCAGCTGCCAGGGTGGGAGAAATCTGGGGCTTGGCGCAAGCAGAAGATGGAAATCACACAAACAAAACCAAGGGAAAACCCGAGATCCAAGCAAACACAGGAGCTCGGGGTTTTCCCAAGATCACACCATCCTCCACAAGAATTCCCAGCTATCTTCACCATTCCTGGCACAGCTCTTGTGCCAAAATGCCGTGACAAAGTGAAAACACGAGGAGCATGGCCGCTAGCACTCGGCCAACCGTGTCCTCAGCAGGAGAAGGCAAAACTTCCCAAAACTGTGATCTCTCTGAGATCCTCTGCTGAGTTTCCAGTGGGTGGGAAGGATTTCACAAGCCACAGAAAACACCTGGACAGGCACCTCTCAGTCAACACCACATCTCCAGTGTCCCCAGCAGTACCAGGTCACCACCTGCCCCACCTTTCCCTCCCATCCCCAACGCCATTAAAACAGGCCCTCGTTTTCCTACCTGGTGCTGGGAACATCTATGAGTCAGGTTCCTCCAGCAGCTCCATGGCGAGCTMGGGGTTGTCTCAGCACAGCTGGAARATRAAACCACCAAGAGAAAAGCTCAGTGTCCCCGCAGAGGTGGGCGTTTTTCAAGGCAGGTTCCTCCTGTGTGGCCGCTGGGAGCCCATCCCGCAGGAGTCGTGGGGCTCTCCACGTCCTCCTGGGCTGGTGAGGCGCCAGGATTCCTGGGAATTGTGCTCTGCTTGGAAGGACCTACCCTTTTTGACTGGTGTCCAACCCCAGAGCCCATGTTCTTACCTGTTCAGTGGAAGACGGGGGAAGGCTGCACCACCTTTCCCAGAAACACATGGATCTCAGCAGGGTGTGGATCTTGCTCTGGTCCTCCTGCTCTTCACCCAAAGGTTGTTCAGGAGAAAAGGGGGCTGCAAAGTTGTGGGAAGCTGGAGAAAAGAGGTCAGAGGTGCGAACGCTCCCGTGGCTGGTGCCTGCACGGCTCTGCCGGTTGGTTCACAGCAGAGCTGTGATCAACAGGGATAGGGGTGTCAAGCTGGGACTTGTCTCCTCAGCAAGGAAAGGGAACAGCAGAGATTACTAAGCGATGCAGGAATGTGGTTTGTTTAATATGAGCCATCAACACAGAAGAGTAAAATAATGACAGATGTGTAATCACATTTCCTGAGTCTAAAACCATGAGATCGAGAATTTAAACACCACTTTTCCCAAGATCAAGAAGAGGAGCCGTTTGGCTAAGAACTCATTTGGTTACTAATTTCCTCAGCATTAAATCAGCTGTTTCCCCAATCTCTTAACAGGCTTTGCTCCAAGGACGGAGCCGGTCCCTGGATTGCTTTGATGTGAGGGTGAGCAGAGAGGGAAGATGCTTTGGAAACATGGATATAACAACTGACCGAGCTGGCCTGGATCAGAGGCTCCTCAGCGTTGCTTAATTGGTTTATTTTAATGAAAGATGGCCAGATAAATTTCACGTGGATCTTTATCAGGGGAGCGGCCAGTGGTGGGAGACAGAAATCCAGAGCTGGGTTAAGCCAACCTTTCAAGGGCAGGATGGGGGAAAAGGGAGCCCTTTCCCCAGAAAAAGTTGTCACGGAAAATATGAGTTCTTGCAAGGTTGGACTGAAGAAGAAACATGGCTGAGGGACATCAGACCCAAAGAGTAGAGAGTGAAATCTGTGCTCAGCCCCTGGAAGTGGCGTTTTCCAAAGGTCATGGGTGCAGGACCTGGAAGGGAGCGGTTCCCTGGTGGGGTAGGGCTGGGAGGGAACGGTGTCATTTGCTTGTCAGATGTTTCTATTTGTCTCTTGAGATCAAAAATGGGAAAAGCACTAAGTGGGAAGGTGCTGCTGGCACAGGAGCCAGCCTTAGAGGGACTCCAGTCTGCCTCTTTTCTGGATTTGGGAAGTGTGTTCCCTCTGCTAAAAGGCTGAGAGAGCTGGGRRTGCTCACCTGGAGAGGAGAACGCTCCAGAGAGTCCYTTCCAGGGCCTAAAGGGCTCCAGGAGACCAGGAGAGGGATTTGGGACARGGGATGGAGTGACAGGACAAGGAGGAATGACTTCCCACTGACAGATGCGATACTGGGAAGAAATTCTTCTCTGTGAGGGTGGATTAGGGAGCTGGGAAAGCCAAAAAAGAGGTCCCCAAGAGGTGCAGGACCATTCTCCCTGGTCATGGGAGACACAGAGAAAATGTAAGTCCTGGTGGGGAGAATAAAGAATGAAATGTATTCATTTATTTTGTATTTTCCTCCATATCCCCACTGGTGTCGATGGGGTTCATCCCTACTCTGCTGGAGGAGCTGTGCTGAACCTACAGCTGCTGTCCCTACAGAGCAGAGGTGCCATCAGCTCACACCTCCCTGCTGTGAGCCTGGGAATGTTCCTGCATTTCCAGGTAATTGAACAAAGTGGTTCCTCCCCTGAAGGTTCCTAACGAGCAGCATCCCCGTATCCATGACCACATCCATGCTTTCTTCCCTGACTTTATTAGAGCCCATGAAGCTGCTGCCTCTTGCCACGGGAAAGGCAGCTCCTTCCCCTAAATGCACTTTAATTAGCCCGACTCCCTGCCAGGAGCTGTTCTGRTGACACCCATGCTCCAATTCAGTCATGGTTTCACCCCAAATTATGCAGAACTTAGACATAACTTGTCCCTGGCTGGTGGGGACCAAGCCCAGCCTGGATAACTGGGGAGCAAATCACTGTGTATTGCACGAAATTATGGAATCCCAGGATGGTTTGGGTTGGAAGAGACCACAAAACCATCCCATTTCCACCCTGTGCCATGGGCAGGGACACCTTCCACTATCCCAGGGTGCTCCAAACCCCATCCAACCTGGCCTGGAACACTTAATGTGGTCTTGAACACTTACAATGAAAAGGGATAACTTGGCAAACAGGGAAAAGAGCCCATAGGGTGGATTTGGGATCCTGTGGAGACATTCATGGAGCAGCCATAGGAGGCAGATCATCCTGCCAGCCCTGCCTGCGTGGAGCAACTCTCTCCATGCCCAGGGCACTGATGGGTTCCTGTGAGTCTGTTCAGGGCTGTGATTCCATTGTCACTCACGTTGTGACGAGTCACCTCGGCAGAGGGGGGACGCAGACGGGCTGAGTCACCCCCTCCCAGCTGCTCACAGGAGTCCAGACGGCGGCTGGCGGGGAGACATCTCCTCTGCCAGACACCTGCGCCACGTCCCCACATCAAAGGCCCTGAGCCGCTCAAGTGAGGATATAATTAAGCCACCCCACGGCAAGAGTTTCTCCCAGGTCTGGCTGATCTCCCTGCACAGCTCTGTTGGTCGGGGTGGTGGCCCCTCTGTCCCCTCCCAGGGACATTGAGTGGCCGTAGCAGGGTCTCCTGTCCCACAGTTTGTGGGGATCTGCTTCGTGCTGACACTGCCCAAAAAGCCAGAATCCAAAATCTTTTCCAATCCAACCATGTTCTGCTTTTTGGCAAGGAGAGGAGCCCTGTGTTAGGAGCTCCTTAAACCCTTTTTCCTTCCAAACAACCCCAAAAGCCAAGGAACAGCCTGGAAGAGCAGGAGGAAGCTGAAGCCCTGGAAATCCTTGCAAACACCAGCACAGCCTGCCAGTGATTCTCTCTATAGGTGACTGAACATTGAAATGCAGCAGGATGCAATTTTCACTTCAGAGAAAGCCCAGGAAAGCAGACAAATAACCAGAGGAACCAGCTCCATGCCACTCCTTGCCATGAAGAGCATCTGAGTCTCGTTTTCACCGGGGCAAAAGGCCCCAAGAAACCCAATGCCTTGCAGGCATTGGTGGGAAAGGCTGGATGGTGTTTCCCCCTTTCAGCGGGGATTTGTGCAGCTGGACTGTTGAACAGAGCCAGCAGCTGATCATAAAAAAAAAAAGAAAATTGGCACAAACAAGCTCTGGTGGGCAAGGAAAGAGGATCCAGCTCTGGATCCTACCTGCAGCCAGGAGGGCCAGGTGTAAACGTTGCCTTAACAAAGGCAGGAGGGGCTTCTCAACCCGTTGTTGAAACCTGAGCTCTATAGAATATCCATAAACTTCATATTAAAGCATTAAACACTGTCAGGAAGATCCCAGGAGGCAGCTGTCCACAAAAAAAAACCCACCCCATGAAGTGGAGTGTTGATGCTGTACTCTGAATTACAAATTTAAAGAACAACATGTATTAAAAGGTGGATTTCATCCATCCAGTACTCTCTACAGATGGATTACCCCACAAAAGGGGGTTATTTTGTAGGGTGATGTTTTTCCCCATATATGACAACAACTGGCTGAGCCTTAAGGGATGTGCCACAGATTCTCAGAGTGTTTTGGTTTGAAAGGGACTTTAAAGATCATCCCATCCCACTCTCTGCCATGGGCAGGGACACTCTCCACTATCCCACCATCCATCCTGGCCTTGGATGCTGCCAGGGATCCATGGGCAGCCACAGCTTCTCTGGGCACCCTGTGCCAGGGCCTCCCCACCCTCACAGGGAAGAATCAAAGCTGTCCCTGATGGCTTCATGGTCATCTTCTCTCATCTTGGAATTGACTTTTCATTTTCCAGGAGAAGAGTTTTCCTTCTGTTGTTCCTCTTCTCTATCATCTCATTAAACCCAAACTCCACTGTGAACACAGCCTGGGCTCCTGCAGCTGCACGACCTCATTTCCCAATAGAGGCCACCAGGGAAGGCTTACCTGGGAAGCTTGGTGGGATTAAAAAAAAAAAACCACCCCTTTGAAATGTGGAAACCTTGCTTTAAGCTGAGTAAGGATTTAAGGTTAGGAATATTCTAGGAGCGAGCCAATGCAAAGTGACTTTTATGATTCATTCTGTCTCCAGCCCAATCTGGAAGTGGCTGCAGATGTAGATGGTGGGTGACATTAAGATGAAAGGGACAATATAGATGTGAAGAGAATAAAAGGTGCAGTGGTGTGATTTTATGGGCTAGATAATATTCACTAGAATATCATGATATATGGAATATGAATATATTCCCGGCCCACTCAAGAGTTCACCCATGTGCTCATCCCATGGGATGTTGGAGCAGAGGACAAAAGCTGGGTATCAACTTCCCTTATACAGGAGCACGAGGGGCCAAGGGACAGCAATTAATTCACTAATAATTCAATTATTTAACTCCACGGGGTGAGCAAGAGAACCTCTGGCCTGATGCTGTGCTCCCAGAGCCATTCCCCTTCCTCCCACAGCTTTTGCAGGTTTGCTCCTCACAGAGCAGCAAAACATCGGCTTGAATTTGAGGCAGGAGGAATTACCCAACCTGACTGCCCTGAGCAGTTCCAGGGCACTGTAAATGCAGGAACTTGTCAGAGCTGCAGTTGATTTGCAGATTATTTATTTGCTTATTAGTTCACATTTGGCTGATGGCTGCTGTGATCCTCCAGAGCACATACTCAGAGATCTTCCCTGGGGACCCACCAGCGTCTGGCTTGATGGCCAGCTCGAGGCATGCCTAATTAACCAGTTTTGCCTTTCTAATTGAGCTCTGGAAGCCAGCCAGCAAGAGCAGGGGGCGGTTACCTGGCTGCCACCCTTTGATGACAGCAGTGGAGGTGAGGAGGAGGAGGTGGTGGCCTGCCTGAAGCTGTGCCACGTGTCCTGTCACAGCCCTGACCTGCCAGGACCTCCTGTGGGGCCTGAGCTCAGCTCAGCCTGGATGTGTGTGCTGGAAAAAGGTCCTTCATTCCAATCCCACCGCCTCTCCTGGCGTGGAATGGGGTGAAAGGGGCTCTCAAGGTGAGCAGAGCCTTGCACAAAGTGTCACCAAATTCCCAAGAGAATTGCTTTGTGCCTGTTCTGGAGGGACATTCCAACCTCTGTGTGCATCGGAGCTGTTCTGCTGATAGAGCATCCATCAACCTGCCTGGGAAAGCTTTCCCTGCCTGGAAAAGCTTGGCCACCTCTGGTGTATGAGGCATCTCTCCCATCCCAAGTTCTCCCCACACCACCAACGGGATTTTCTCCCATGCCCTGATGTTCCTACCCAAACCCTGCTCTTCCCATCGCACCTTTTCCCCCATCACCAACAAGATCTTCTCCAGGGCCTTGATGTTCCTCCTCAAATCCTGCTCTTCCAGTCCCACTTTCTCTGCACGCCACCAACAGAATCTTTTCCTAGGCCCCAATTTTCCTCCTCAAACTCTGCTTTTCCCATCCTACCTTTTCCCCCATCACCCACTGGATTCTCCAGGGCCTTGATGTTCCTCCTCAAACCCTGCTCTTCCCATCCCACTTTCTCTGCACACCACCAACAGAATCTTCTCATGTGCCCTGATGTTCCTCCTCAAACCCTGCTCTTCCCATCTCACCTTTTCCCCCACCACCAACGGGATCTTCTCCAGGGCCCTGATTTTCCTGCCCAAACCCTGTTCTTCCCACCCCACCGAGATCGTGTTTTGTCTCATCCTGCCCTTCTGAGGCACGCACCCCTCTGGCACAGAGAATGCCCCTTCCTGACACAGCTCAAGCATTGGAAAAATGCGTCCTGACTGGCTGGGGAGCACGCCATGGGCAGGCATCCCAAATCCGYCTCTTCTCCGGCTCCATCCCACCATCCCTCGCCTTTCTTCACCTCCCTCTTCCTCTCTCCTCTCCCCCGCCTGTGAAACAAGAAGGCTTTGTCTGCTCGCCCCGTTCAGAGGAGCACAAACGGCCTGAACTTTCCCTGAGTGAGTTTTTCCCCTCCAGCAGGATTTTGTGCTGTGCCGATGCCAGGGATTAACTAAGAGCATGACTCAACGAACCAGTTCAGACCAAGCAAGAACAACCCTTCATTTTTCTTCCAAGACTCCAGCTCAGCCCAGCACAGGCTGTTCTGGAGCATCAGAAAAGGGTAGTTAACTTGAAATATGACTTTTTAAACAGTTTATTACTTTTCCTCCTCTTTGTGTTGCAGCTGGTATGGGAGGATGATGGAAATGCAATCAAGATCACTTGGAAGTATTTTTTCCCTAAATTTTCTGTCTGGTTTCAAGGTTTGCCTGTGATATCGTGGTGTGCATTTCACAGAAGTGACACATGCCAGGGAATGGAGATGGACATTTTCAGGAAGGGTGAGAACCCCAGTTTTTGTAWCATAGAATYACAGAATCATTAGGAAAAGCCCTCTAAGATCATTGAGCCCAGTGTTAGCCTAGAACTCAGTCCACCWCTAAACCAYATCCCACAGCCAGGYAGGGCCAYGCTGGAGGCTGGGGCTGCTCTTTGGGTTTGGAGCTGCTATTTTCATGGAAAAAATCATTAATGTTGTGTTTCTCTTTGCAATCCTAGAGCCACTTCCAAGCCTGAGAGCCCCAATGCTGCCAGGAGCTCTCCAGGATCAACCTGTGATGCTTGGGATTGCCCAGGTGGGATTCYACTGCTCATCCTGGGTGAGGGACATCTAGGACACATTGGTGAGGCCCTGGAACAGGTTTTCCAGAGAAGCTGTGGAATCCTGGATCCCTGGAAGTGTCCAAGGYCAGGTTGGACAGGGCTTGGAGCAGCCTGGGATAGTGGAAGGTGTCCCTGCCTGTGGCAGGGGTGGAACAAGATGATCTTTAAGGTCCCTTCCAGCCCAAAACATTCCATGATTCTTTGATTTTAACTCTCCCTTTGCTTTCTTGTGGATGATATGGAAAAGGAGGAGACAAGGCAGGAGAATGGGGTGTGAAGCAGCAGGGCCCAAGTGTGGGGCAGAAAATCCTCCTCAGGTTTGGGAACACCAAAGGAACACATGGGGTTGGTCTGGAGCACTGGAAGTTTGTCCTGCCTGCAGCTAAAAGGAAAGCAGGACGTCCTTAATGGCAACATCTACACCCAGGAGAAACCCTGCAATCAGCTGGGGATTTTTTTTTTTTTGCTGGGATCAGTCCCTGTGAAACTGTCCCAGCAGGGAAAGGAGCCAGACCAGTTCAGGATAGCACCACACTGGGCAGTGACCAGTGAGTGCAGCCCAGGGAGAAAAACTCCAAAACCCCACAGAGATGGGAAATCAGCTCCTCCTGCACCTGCAATGGGCTCTAAAGCGAGGAGATACCCAGAGAGAGGCTCTGGAAAAAGTCCTGAGGGTGAAGAACACACAGCTCTGTGTGTGCTGTAGGAATTTCATGTAGGAATGTCCCCAGCCCCTCTGGAACCCAAGCAGAGCCATGTCACTGACAGCACCAGCAGCCTGACCACAGCCTGTGCTCTCATCATCCAGCAATCATGGGCTGGGGAATTGTTCCCCTGCAATATTCCATGGGGATGGACACGTTCAGTGCAGTGCTACCTGAGCTGGGGCATTTCCAGCCCGATGGCTTTGTGTCCMTCTGGGACACCTGCCCAGGGTGGCAGGCACTGCTTTCAGCCTGGAAAGCAAAACCAAGGTGTCACCTCCACTTCCATTAAAAAACATCTCCCTGGGCTTCCCAGAAAGCTGACCAAAGACAGAACACCCTCTACATCCATGCCTGGCTGCAGGGATCAGAAATGGGAAAGTTCTTCTATGCCAGACAGAGCAGATGAGCTCAGGGTTTGCAACATGAGAGTTTTTCTATGTGGAGAACCAACCAAAGCCAGAGCGGGTGGGAGGGAAGCTTTTGCAGCTTTGAAATGTTTCATTTGGATGKTTTTCTACAGGAAACTTTCTGCTTCCAAACAACTGGCGCTTTCTGTTCAGCAGTGACCTCAGTGGGAAGAAAAATTGCTGTACAAAAGGAACGGGGAGCTGACGCCAGGAGCAAAACGCCRGCGCTGGTCCCATGAGCAGTTCTGGGTGGGTCCAGACAAAGCATTTTTCAGAGCTTTTGTAAAAGTAGTGGGAAAAAATGTCCCTCAAAAATCTGGCTTTTTTGATTTTTTTTTTTTTTAAGAACTGTGGAGCACAGTTGGTTTGGATCCCCTACACCAGCACCTTCCCAATTTCCTGGTTTGGCCCCTACAGCAAAAGTATCCAGATCTTTCCAGTTTCTTCATCTCTCCAGGCTCCTTTTGCTCATCCTTGTTAACAGAAAAACCAACACCCCAATTAATAAACCCCACAAGAATCCTGAGGGCCTCATTAAAATTCTTCYCTGTGAGSGWGGGGAGGTCCTGCAMAGRGTSCCCAGAGRAGMTGTGGCTGCCCCTGGATCCTTARAAGTGTCCAAGGCCAGGCTGGASAGGACTTGGAGCACCCTGGGATTGTGGAAATTGTCCCTGCCCATGGCAGAGGYTGGAATGAGATTGTTTTTAAWGTCCTTCCAACCCAAASCCTTCTGRGATTCTGTGATGTTGACCAACCCTCAAAGCATTAATCTGGTTTTATTCCTCTTTCTGCATTAATGACTCCATTACTTCCATGGGAGTCATGGCAATTTATATCCATATATTTAGGGGAGCAACAGCATTTTAGAGACTACTGATGGCCCTTCCCAATAAGACCTTCTCCAGATTTCCCAAAAGACGCTTCATTATTTTTATATGTTATTTTTGGAGTGAATTTTATTCTYCAGGGMAMRCCACCACAGATCACATCCATGGTARGAAACACCCAGGACAGATTTCCCATTGCAACAGCAAACAAAACCAAGCCATGGTTTGGCAAAACATGCACTCAAAGCACCCCAAAAAGAGTTTTGGACTAAAAAAGTCCTTTTTCAGCATGTTCTGCAATTATTTCACTCCAACACTGAGCTCAATTAATTCCAAAGTACACTTGAGAGAAGAAAGGAGAGAAGAAGAAACCCACACTCTAATTTTCCAGAGCATTAGGCCTGTGGCAAAATTCATCTCAGCTAAGCTATCCATGAGATTTGCTTCCTAATCCCATGCCAGGAGTTCTCCAGAGGACCCATGGGCAAGGAAACCCAGCCTGGGAAAACCTGGGATTCAGGTTTGGGATTCAGAGGTGGTTTTCCAAGAAAATGCCAACCAGGTTCTT
>NW_026625431.1:8719-13068 GCF_030028575.1 Malurus melanocephalus | reverse complement strand
AAAAATCCCAGATTTGGGATGGGCCGGAATCGGGGAGAGCCGGGGATGGGAATGGGCATGGGATTGGGATGGGATTTGGGATGGGGATGGGGACAGGGACAGAGATGGAGATGGCACCGTGGGACCTGGCCACACCCAGTTTGGGGTCCCACACAGCCCCAGGACAGGGGTGACACCCGGAGCAGCCCCAGTGGGGTGGGACCGTCCCTCCCCCGGGTTTGGGATCCCGCCCCGGTGCGGGAGGGGCCGCGGGGATAATCCCGGATCATCCCACCCTGGCTGCTCCCCAGGGACAGGGACAGGGACAGGGACAGCCTGGGGACACAGGGACCGTGGTGGCTCCTGGGGCTCGCAGCTGGGGTGACACGGGACCTGTCCCCAGTGTCCCCTGGGGCCCAATGCCACCCCCCAGCAGCGCCAGGCACGGACACAGCCGCGGTCACCGTCACCCCTTCGGGAACTTTATTGTGTCCCCACCCCCCATAGTGTTACCGACGTGGCCAAAGTGCAAGTGACGTCCCCAAGGGTTGGGGACACGTCCCCGAGGGGTGGGGACACGTCCCCGCTGCAGCCCCCGGGGGACAAAAAATGGGGCAAAATCCTGAGTTCGGAGGTTTTTCTGTGCCRCACACGCACACGCACACACGCACACACACACACGTGTCACACGCGTGTCCAAAACGTCCGTGGGACATCCCTGAGGTGGCCTCAGGTCMCCCGGTGGGGTCGGYGGGSYCGGGCCGGGGGTCCCGGGGCCGGGAGCGGCTCCTCCCCGAAGCCGCTGCTGTCGGAGCGCCGGCGGAACGCGGAGCCTGCGGAGCGGGGACACGGCGGGGACGTGGCGGGGACACGGTGGCATCGGGCACCCCGCGTGTCCCCGGAGGGCGGGGAGCCCCCAACTCACTCCTTCGGGTCCTGGCCGAGGCGTGGGGGGGCTGGGAGCCTTCTTCATCCTCATCATCCTCATCATCCTCATCATCCTCATCATCCTCATCMTCMTCMTCATCCTCGCTCAGCACCTGCRGGGTTTGGCGGCCCTGAGCGTGTCCCCACCCTGTCCCCGCCACCCTGGGCGCGTCCCTCGTGTCCCCACGCGTGACCCGGCCCGGCCTGTGCGTGTCTGTGCCGCGGGAGGGGGGGATGGGGTGACCCGGCTCCCCCCGGGCCCGGCCCCGCCCGAGCCTCTGAATCATTTAAACCTTAAAAGCCTGCGGGGCTCCGGGGACATTTCCCGCTCCAGCTCCTTCCCCGCGCCGGCCGCGGGGCCCTTCCTCCCTCTGCTGTTGCTCCTCCTCCTCACCTCATCCTCCTCATCCTCCTCACCTCCTCCATCTCGAAGGACTCCGCCGCTCCTCGGGGCTCGGGGGTCGCGGGGACCCTCCCGGGTGGCTGCAGCCCGGTCCTTTGGGTGGCACCCGGGTGGCACCGGGAGCTCAGGCCGGAGTGTCCTTGGGGTCCCATCCCCGCCGGNGGAGCGGGGACACGGCGGGGACGTGGCGGGGACACGGTGGCATCGGGCACCCCGCGTGTCCCCGGAGGGCGGGGAGCCCCCAACTCACTCCTTCGGGTCCTGGCCGAGGCGTGGGGGGGCTGGGAGCCTTCTTCATCCTCATCATCCTCATCATCCTCATCATCCTCATCATCCTCATCMTCMTCMTCATCCTCGCTCAGCACCTGCRGGGTTTGGCGGCCCTGAGCGTGTCCCCACCCTGTCCCCGCCACCCTGGGCGCGTCCCTCGTGTCCCCACGCGTGACCCGGCCCGGCCTGTGCGTGTCTGTGCCGCGGGAGGGGGGGATGGGGTGACCCGGCTCCCCCCGGGCCCGGCCCCGCCCGAGCCTCTGAATCATTTAAACCTTAAAAGCCTGCGGGGCTCCGGGGACATTTCCCGCTCCAGCTCCTTCCCCGCGCCGGCCGCGGGGCCCTTCCTCCCTCTGCTGTTGCTCCTCCTCCTCACCTCATCCTCCTCATCCTCCTCACCTCCTCCATCTCGAAGGACTCCGCCGCTCCTCGGGGCTCGGGGGTCGCGGGGACCCTCCCGGGTGGCTGCAGCCCGGTCCTTTGGGTGGCACCCGGGTGGCACCGGGAGCCCGGGCCGGAGTGTCCTTGGGGTCCCATCCCCGCCGGGTGCTCGGGRGTGACCCCCGCCCGCAGGGGACCCAACGTGGGGGACACGGTGACATCGGCCCAAGGGACCGCGGTGTCCGGCCGGGGGTCCCCTGTGTCCCCCGCGCTCCCTCCATGGGGACAGGACCCCTCCGGGTGTCCCCACGCTGTCCCCAGCGCCCCGGGTGACCCCCCATGAGCTGTCCCCGTGTCGCCGTCCCTCCGCCCGCCCTCGGGGACACCGCCCGCTTCCCGCCGGAGCCCCCCCGGCCCCGGGGCGCTGGAAGGGTCGGGGGTCGCCCCTCGGGACCCCCGCGGGATGTCGCCGTCCCCCCCGGTGTAGAGGCACAGCGAGGACACCGCGCGCTTCAGCCGCTGCCCGGGCCGGGCCCCGCGGAGCTCGGGGCTGTCGCCGCTGTCGCCGCTGTCGCGACAGGGCCGGGGGGGGACGATGCGCTGCACGGGGGTCAGCGACACGTGCGAATAGAGGCAGAAGAAAGCGTCGGCGGTGGCAGCCAGGGCCTGGACCTGCTGGAAGCGACCTGGGGGCGACATTGGGGGGGTCAGCGAGCTCGGGGGATGGGGGGTGGGAATCCCCAACTCCCGCCTGGGGAAACTGAGGCACGGGAGATTTCCCACCGCCCCGAGGAGCCGCCGGTGGCTCGGGGAGCCTGGGGACAGCGGTGTCACGCACTGGCCAGCAGCAGGCACGGGTCCTCGGCCTCCAGGCGCCGCAGCTGCGCCCGCACGAAGAGCCGCAGGTCGATGCCGCAGGCGCGGGACGGGGACGAGAAGAAGCGCGGGGGGACCCGGGAGCCCGGGCCCGGCTCGGAGCCCGAGAAACCCAAACTGTGCAGGATCTCCTCGGCGTCCGACGGCCACCAGGACAGGAACTGCGACACGCTGAGGGACGGGACGGGACGGGAGGGGAGGGGAGGGGACAGCCCCGCCTCAGCCCCCGCGGGGGTGGCAGCGACACTGAGCCCAGCCCAGAGTGACACAGAGCCACCTGGAGATGGTGGCGAGGCTGAGGGGACAGCGGAGGGGACGGCGAGGGGACAGCGGAGGGGACACGGGAGGGGATACTGGAGGGGACAGCGGAGGGGACAGCGGAGGGGACAGAGGTGGGAACACGGGAGGGACAGCGGAGGGGACACGGGAGGGGACAGCGGAGGGGACACCGTGCTGTGCCCCAGGCTGAGCCGCCTGTCCCCTGCAGCCCTGCGCGAGGAGGGGACACTGCCAGCGGGACACACGGGGACAGTGTCGCCCCCCGTTCCCCCCTCCCCCCGGACCCCAAATCTCACCTGCCCGCGGATTTGGGGCTCCCCGGGAGCGGAAGAGCTGGGAAAGGGATCGGGTGACAACAGCGGGTGAGCCGGGGCGGTTTGGGGACACCAAGGTCCCTCCCCAGCGCCACCACCCGCTGCTCGGGGGTGGCGGTGACACCGCGGGGACACCCTGGGGTGGCCCGTACCTTTAGTTCCCGGGCTCAGGGTGCCCTCGAGGCTCATCCCGCTGCTGCCACGCGCTGCGGGACAGGGAGGGGACACTCTGGGACACCCCCGAGCCACCCCCGGGTCACCTCACACGCGGCTGGGTGGCCCTTGGGGACACCGAGAGGGGACAAAGCCGACGTACCGCAGGGTCCCGGCAGTGCCGGCTCCTCCAGCGCCGCCGCCCTGAGCCGGAGCACGGCCCAGTCACGGCCACGACCCCCGAACCGCGACCCCCGATTCGGGACCCCCGAGACACGACCCCCGAGCCCTGAGCCCATCCCGGAGGACAGGGACACTCAGGGGACAGGGAGGGACACGCAGGGGACACGCAGGTGACACGCAGGTGACACGGACACAGGGGCTGTGCTGGTTTTTGGGGTGTCAGCACGGGCGTCTCCGCAATCCCCAGGACCCCAAATCCCCGTGAGACCCTGGGGGAAGGTGCCACCCCCAGCCCAGCCTTGGGGACATCCCTGGGGTTCCGGGGTGTGACAGAGCCGCGGGTGTCGCATGGGGGTGGCGTGTCACTGTCCCACCCCCTCCAGGCGCAATTCCAGGATTGAATTCCAGGCCCGAGCCTCGCCCCCCGCCCCAAATYCCCGGGGAGCGGGGGGTGACCGGGGTGACCCCTCCCCATCACCCGCAGTCCCGCAGCCGCGTCCGGACCCTGCGGGGGGACAGAGAGACCCCCATGAGGGGACCCGGCCCGGGGTGTCCCTGACCTTCGAGTGGCGGCTCCGGGATGT
>NW_026625431.1:6785-8439 GCF_030028575.1 Malurus melanocephalus | reverse complement strand
CCCCAAATCCCAAACCCCAAATCCCGAACCCCTCCGCACTGACCGGCACGGGGGGCAGCCGGGCAGCTCCCTAAGTCCGGCCAGGTCCAGCGGGCAGCGGCCTCCGGCCCCCCCGGCACCGCGCCCGGCCCCCATCCGTCATCAGCCGAGCGGGAGGAAACTCACGGGCCTGGAAGAGGAAATTCAAAAAAAATATCAAAAAATCAACAGCCCAAAGCTCAAACGTTGCCCCACATCCGCCRCCGCCACGGGAAAAGCTCCGCGGGGGCTGAGAACAGCGCGGGSACCCCAAGGCCACCTGCCGAGGGTCCCCAACCTGTGCGGTGTCACCCGCCGGCCAAGGGGACACTCCGGGGGGACACAAACTCCGCCTGGGGTGGCCCCGTGGGGTGACAGTGAAGCCACAGGGGTTTGAGGGGTGACAAGGAGGTGATGGTTCCAGGTTTGGGGGGTCCCAAGGGGGTCCTGGGGGTGTTTTCCAGGCTGGGGTGGCACCTCCGCTCTGCAGCACCTCGGGGTGACAGCACGGGGTGACGGGGATGTCCCCAAAGCGGGGACAGCACTCACCTGACGGCCACTGAGCTGCCACCCCCGGTCCTTCCTCCATTCCGAGGGGTCCCCCGGGGGCTGGAATTGCCACGAGTTGGGGTCTGTGGGATCGGGGTCTGTGGGATCGGGGTCACCGGGATCCGTGTCCCCAAGGGCCGTGTCCCACCAGTGACAGTGACCGGCAGCCCCCGGGCGCTGCCCCAGCCGCGATCCCGTCAAAAAAGGCAAAGGAAGCTCCGGGCCGGGAACGCCGCGCCCGCTGCTCCGGGATATTTTTAGCCCGGGAGTGTTCGCGGATAAAGCCCCGAATTAAGCGTTCCCTCAGGCCGGGCCGGGCGGGGGGGCCCGRGGAACCGGGAGGGACGGGAACGCGGCCGGGGAGGGACCGGAATGGCCTGGGATGGACGGGAATGGCCCCGGGAGGGACGGGAATGGTCCAGGAGGGATGGGAATGGCCCGGGAAGGATGGACACAACCCCGGGAAGGATGGACATAACCCTGGGAGGAGGGAAATACCCCCAGGAGGGATGGGAATAGCCCCGGGAGGGACGGGAAAAGCCCTGGAAGGACGGGAATACCCCGGGAGGGATGGACAGAACCCATGGGGGGATGGACAGAACTCCAGGACGGACGGACACAGCCCTGGAAGGACGGGAGTACCTCTGGGAAGGATGGACACGACGCCGGGGGGGACGGACATAGCCCCGGACAGACTGACACAGCCCTGGACAGACGGACACAGCCCCGGACAGACTGACAGAACCCATGGGGGGACGGACACAGCCCCGGACAGACGGACACAGCCCCGGACAGACGGACAGAACCCATGGGGGGACGGACACAGCCCCGGACAGACGGACACAGCCCCGGACAGATGGACAGAACCCCGGGACAGACGGACACAGCCCTGGACAGATCCCTCTGGCCTCGCCCCTCGCTGTCTGCCCCTGTCACATCCCGCACCGGGCTGTCCCCAGGGATGTCCCCAGGGATGTCCCCCAAGGATGTCCCCGTGGCCGAGGGACCCGCAGTGTCACCAGGGCCCGGCTGTTGATGTCCCCAGCTCTGACAGCTGCCGGGGGGGCTCCCAGTTTAACCAAAACCC
>NW_026625431.1:2703-3969 GCF_030028575.1 Malurus melanocephalus | reverse complement strand
GGATGAGGGGGAGGATGAGGATGAGGATGAGGAGGGGGGGTCCCAGCCGTGTCCCCCCCAGCTGGGGGTCCTGGCGGTGGTGGGCGAGGACCCCCCCGCGCCAGCAGAGCGGGGCCGAGTGTCGCGCTGTCACTGGCCGTGGCCATCTGGGGCCACCACCCGGCTGGGTGGCAGCAGCGCGGGGTCCCCTGGAGGGACGGCGACACTTGGGGGTCTCCAGGAGAACCGGGGGGGCTGCTGGGGGGGCACGAAYCCCCCCAGACCCAGCGAGGGACCCCCACGGCCCGGTCCCCGTCACAGCCGGGTCTGGGGGCTCGGGCACGGCCCTGYCCCGGGSACCCYCCTKGCCAGCCCTGCCTCAGTTTCCCCTCCCGGGGGGTCTCACCCAGCGCCTCTCAGGGCCCTGAGCTGGGGGTGGCACCGGCCCCGTGCGGTGGCAGCAGGTGACAGTGCTGATGTCCCCTCCCTGCTCCTCTTTTTGGGTGTCCCTGAGGGGGTTCCCCTCACACTGATGGGGGGCTCGGCCGTGTCACCCCCGTCCGGGTGGCACCGCGGTGTCCCCGTGTCCTGCAGGGTTGTCCCCAAACCTGTCCAGCCCCACCCTCCCGAAGGACCTTGTCCCCACGGCCCCCGTGTCCCCTCAGGTCCCGCAGCCCCCTGACCCCCATTCCTGCTGAGACCCCCCTGGGTGCTCCCCCGGGTTTGTCCCCCCGGGTTTGTCCCCTCGGGTGTCCCCCCAGGTGTCCCCGCGGGTGCCAGGCCTGGCCCCGCGCTTTGTCCGTGTCCCCAACTCCCCCCGCGCGTGTCCCCGGGGCCGGGGGTCCATCCCGGGGGGGTTTCGGGGTCGTGTTGAGCTGAGCCGGACCCCTCCGGTTCCCCTCCGGTTCCCCTCGGGTTCCCCGCCGCTCTCCCGGCCCGGTGCCGCTCCCGGAGCCGCTCCCGGTGCCGCTCCCGGTGCCGCTCCCGGCCCGTCCCGGCTGCCCCCGGATCCCGCCGCGCTCCTTAATCGATGGTGGAGATTGATCTAAAAATAGCGGCGGGAGCGGAGCGGAGCGCGGCCGAGGCGGAGGGAGGAGGGATGGAGGGATGGAGGGATGGAGGGGTGGGGGAGGGAGGAGAGAGGGAGCGAGGGAGGGGCGGACGGGGGGGGAGGACCGGCGCATCCCCTCCCCGCGGCACCGCCGGGATCCCCCCGCCCGCCCGGGACCCCCCGCTCCGGACCGGCGATGGGAATTGGGGGAGGGGGCTCAGCTCGCGGCGCTCGGC
>NW_026625431.1:0-1174 GCF_030028575.1 Malurus melanocephalus | reverse complement strand
GCTGGGGACATTGGGGGACTTGGTGCCACCCCCCCGCGCTGACCTCGCTCCGGGCCACGAGAAGCCACCGGGGGCCGCGGTGTCGCCGGGAGCGTGGGGACGGTCACCAGGGCCCCCCGCGCCCCCCCAGCGCCGCTCCCTGCCCGGCAGAGCTGCAGATGATGGTGGAGCATCACCTCAAGCAGGCGCAGGGCGGMGACGACGACGAAGAGGTGGCGGCCACCGCCCGCTGCCACCGCGGCGACCCCGAGCACCGCCACAGCCCCGGCGGCTCCTGCCCGCTGGCCGCGCCCCAGAGCGGCCACCGTGAGTTGGGGGGCTCGGGGAGGGGCTGCGGGGACAGCGGGGGACGCTGAGGTGACACCCCCCGTGCTGTGACACCCGCAGGGACCCCCGGGGATGGCACCCCCCAGGCCGGGACCCCCCGGGCCGGGACCCCCGGGACCGCGCGGCGCGGGCGGGCGGAGGACGGGAGCCATCGAGAGCCCGGGGCCAGCGCGGCCAGCGGGCAGTAGGTGAGGCTGGGGACACTGGGGGGGACAGGGGACACCGGGGACACTGGGAGAGCTGGGGACAGGGGACACTGGGGGCACTGGGAGCGCTGGGCAGGGGCGCTGCGGGCACTGGGACACCGGGCTGGGGCAATGGGACAGGGTACTGGGACAGTTGAGGGACACTGGGATAGCACTGGGATGGCACTGGGACACTGGGATGGCACTGAGATGGCACTGGGACACTGGGATGGCACAGGGACACTGGGATGGCACTGAGATGGCACTGGGACACTGGGATGGCACAGGGACACTGGGATGACACTGAGATGGCACTGGGACACTGGGATGGCACAGGGACACTGGGATGGCACTGGGATGGCACTGGGATGGCACTGGGATGGCACTGGGATGGCACTGGGACATTGGGATGGCACTGGGATGGCACAGGGACACTGGGATGGCACTGGGACACCTCTGGGAAACTCCCGGCCCCCACCCAGGAACGGGGACAGTGACACGGGCAGGGTGGCCCTGCTGGGACAGGACAGGGACAGGAGGTGTCTCCTCCCCCCCCCCGCGGGTCCCCAGCGCTGTCCCTTGTCCCCAGGTGTGGCCGCGGGAGCCGGACGCCAGCGGAGACTTTTTTATTCCATTTTCTAAGATTTTGGGGCTGCCCAGAA
>NW_026625430.1:11401-12885 GCF_030028575.1 Malurus melanocephalus | reverse complement strand
TTCCATGATGAAATATCCCTGCTAAGAACGACAGGTGGAAGAAAACTATCCCTGCTGATCTTCAAGAAAGAGAGGAGGACTGGGAGGTATTTTGGTGTCCGTCTTGCCTTCTCCTAGCAGTGGGCTCAAAGCTGAGCTCCACAGTCACCCGCTGGTAGGAGCCCTTTCCACTGAAATGGGTGGGTAATTATGGATCGTAAAAGGTTTCTGGAGGAGGTGAGTCACACGACTGGCTGTTCATTTTGCAGATGCAAGGAAAGGATACAGATTCAGGGTGCTGAGTGCGCTGCTCTTGASCCTGCTTTGAGWAGKGGGGCTGAACCAGAGACATCTAGAGCTCCCTTTTCCCACCTCAGTTGTGCTGTGATCCAGGAAGTTTCYTCCTTTTCTAATTCCCAGGTGTCATAGATTGTATTGCAGAGAAATGATAGAGAAGTTGAGATTCAGGTTTACACTTTGCGAAGGAGGGTAAAACAACGAGTTTAAAGATGATATAGTAGGATCAAAGCACTCTAARAAAGAATGTGACCTCATGGTGGCCTACCAAATTAGCTCTAGTTTAGTTTAGGAACTGTCTTTTTTCACCAGGTAATTCAAGTGTAAAATTATCCTGTTAAGAATGGGTGTTAGGAGGTTAAAGAGCTGCAGACTGATAAATGCAGATCTCCTCAATCATGCTTGATGAGAGGCACTTACATGCCACATGGGCTGCCAGCAGGGCCATCTRTCAACTCTGTAGGTGTCCAGACCACAAATGAGGTAAGCCAGCAGATGACAGGCAATTTTTCATAGGATGCAAGTATCAAGATCTCTCACACACAGCAAATGTCAGATGTTGTACAAAAATAAAAGATGTAAAGGTGAGCTGAGGTAAACTGGAACGTTTTGGGTAGTTGGAAATTTTTAGGGTTTAATTGCTAGTTAGTTTATAATTAGGGAGAGAGAAATTCATATAGTTAACATGAATTTMGCTTAAAACAATGTTTTCCATAATAAATTGTACTGTTTYATGTTATGACCTACAAGCAGAGCCCAGGTCCCTAAACAAGATGGATGTCTCATAGACCCCTTGAAACAGAGCATTTTGCGTAATTCTCCTAATTTTCCTTAATTCTCGCTATATTTTTACAGTAGAGTTGGAGTATGCTGCTTTCTTCTGACTGAAGACAGCAAGGTCAGATGCTTCTGTGTCAGTCCTTGTGCTCTTGGTGTGYTTGGTGCCATCCCATCCTTCCCAATCCTTCTCCTTTCTTCTTCTGTCCWGTACTTCCTCTCTTCTCAGCTCATTTTCTTTCAGCTGGTCATGTTCTTGTCCTCTCCATAAACTACATGTTCTTTACTCATTTTTCTTCTCTCCTTTAACATAAGCTCTGCTTCACCAGGGCCAATTCTGTAAATGCCTGAGTCCTGCTGAATCACTCATTAATGTCATCCTCACTGACTTCTCTTGAACAATCATTTCCAATGGCACATGAGCACATCAT
>NW_026625430.1:0-10201 GCF_030028575.1 Malurus melanocephalus | reverse complement strand
AAACTCGGTGAATGTGTAACATGTAACCTGATATATACCAAGTGATGCCCGTGCTGGGGTGTGGGCAGCTTAGAGGAGGACCTCCCGCTCACCCAGCGCTGCAATAAACATACCTACTTCACAACTTAAAATTATATCAGTTGCGGAGTCTTGCTCAGATCATTTTTGAATCATTTTGGCGAGCCAGGCAGAAGAAGCTCTGTCCAGTGCGGGGACTGTCCAGAATCGAGACTCTTTGGCACGCCCCAGGTCTTTTCTCCTGGAAGAATTCCACTTCTKGTATGTCCACCGCCCAGGCAGAGCAAGTACCCACTGGCGCTTCATAAGAACGGTATGTTTATCATATATGTTTATCAAGAAGTCTACAGGGCGTACGCGTAGCCAGGGGTTGGTAAGACGCTGGAGACGCCTGGCGCACAACGGACCCTGATGGGGCTTGCAAGCGCCAGTGAGGTTGCTGGCCAAGAAAGGTTTTTCGCAACGGTCTGCCAAGTGGGACCAGAGCAAAAAGWTCTGCTATTACCTGAGTACAGGCCTGCCAATGACTGTATTAAGAAGCAGGAGAAAGGGTGGGCAGAACCTGGTTGTGTGCTTATATGGAGCTCCGCGACTGAGTGTGTGTGAGTGTTTGTATGTGGAGACCCGGATCCCAGAAGTGAAACAAAGGTTTTTCGCAACGATCCGCCGAGTGGGATCAGAGCAAAAGTTCTGCTATTACCTGAGTACAGGCCTGCCAGTGACTGTATAGGAGACAGGAGAAAGGGTGGGTAGAACCTGGTTGTGTGCTTGTGTAAAACTCCGAGACTGAATGTGAGTGGAGACCCGGATCCCGGAAGTGAAGCACGGACCGGAACCAGGAAGTGGCGGTTCCTGAGAGCCCRGAGTCAGGAAGTAAGTTATATTTCGTCTTTATTTTATTGTGTAATGTGTGTTTGCTGTGACTGTGTGTCGTGTAGTTGCATGCTATGTATGGTAGTTTAAGCTGCAGCAATTAAACGGGGCGGGGAGAGAAAAACGGGAAGGGAACATCCCAAAAACCTAGGGACGTCCCCTGCACTCCAGTGGTTTTACCCGAGGAGATAAAAAGTACACAAAAAGTGGTTAATACAATACAGGTAATCTGGAGTGAGTAATATAACACTAGAATAAAATAAGAAATAATCAAAGTAAAAAAGCAATAGCAAAACCCCCCCTTGAGTGTATATTAGTACACTAAAAAGAAATAGTTGAAATAAAAAAAACCCAAAAAATAAAAAAAAATTCTTATTAAATATTATAATAATTAGTAACATTTATATAAATTAAATTATAAAGCAAAATAGCCACTTTTTGAATCTTTAGATTATAAAACCCCCTGCAGGTAATGCTGTTCTTGAAGAGAGAAGAAAGTAAGACGAAGTCTCCTATGCAGACATGTTTTTCACTCTCCGAAATCACCCTGAGTGGCAGAGAGACTGTGGGATGGTGCCACCACAGGACCCCATGGTACTGGCTTTAAAAAGAGAAAATAAAGCTACTAAAAGCAGACTTAAGAGGTGCTGTTCAGCATGCAGTATAAGTCAAAGATGCACTAAACCAGACAAGGTTTATCAGGCAGCAGCACAGGAACAAGAATTAACTGATTTTCTTAAGCCCCCTCCTAGGAAGCGAGAGAATGAGGCAGACTCGGAGGACACACCATCTCCACCAGAGAGCCYGGTCTCTGCCAGAACACGGAGGAAGCGAAGGCAGGTCCTGCAAGCACCCTTACAGGAGACAGTAGSGCCTGAGGGCAATACAGTGCTGATCAAGATACCTTTTTCTACTATTGACATAGAAGCTTAAAAAAAGATTGCAAAAGATTATTGAACTGATCCAATAATCATAAGTAAACATTTATGTTTTATAATGAAACAACATAATCCCAATTAGAATGATATTCAGTTGTTATTAAAACAATTAATTTTGAAAACAGCACAAAATTTAGCTGAAAATTATTATAAAGCACGACAAGAAGATCACAAAGAATATTTGCCACTCCAGGACCCGAAATGGGATCCAAATAGAACAGCTGAAATGGCTAAACTACAGGCTTATCAGGAGTAGATAGTAAAAGCCATAGAAAAGGCAATGCCTAAAACCATTAATTAGTCAGCACTGTATGCAATCAAACAGGGCCCCTCTGAGTCCCCAACTAGCTTTCTAGAATGATTAAAAGATGCTATGCGCAGAAATACAACACCAGACCCTGGGTCAGAGGTGGGGATACAACAGCTAGTGTCTCTTTGAGCCAATTACAGTAAGACATTAGATGGAAACTCCAAAAACTATGTTCAACAGAGAGTAGAAATTTAGAGGTATTATTAGATAAAGCTTAGAGAGTGTACAGTAACCGAGAAGCAAAATATAAAGAAGGAATCAAAAAGTTAGTAACATTAATAAAAAAAATGTAGAAAAGAATAACCAGAAAAAGAGTCAGAACCAAAGAAAAACCAAACTGCACAAAAACCAGTGTGCATATTGCAAGAAATTTAGGCATTGGAAGAATAAATGCCCAGAGAAAAAGAATACGTATCCCAATAAGAGATGAGATAATTCTGAGGAGAAAGAGATTGCACATGTGAGGGAAGACTAAAAAAAACTAAAAGATTCCAACCTAGCAGATCCCCTGATTATAGTAAAGCTAGAAAAAAAAAAAAAGTAAAATTTCTAGTAGATACAAAAGCAACTTATTCCGTTTTGAATAAAGCCCTGATGCCTGTGAGAGATGATTGTATCATAGTAAAAGAGGCCACTGGTCACTCTGAAAAAGCTTATTTTGTAAACCTTTAAAGTATAAACTTGAGAAACAATGAAGAATTCATAATTTTTTATATATGCCCCATTCCCCAAAAGCACTCTTGAGTAAGAATTTATTAGAACAATTACAAGCAACCATTATGTTTAAACATGGGGAAATTAYTCTAGAGGTGAATAATCAACAATATATAAAAATATTAAGTTTAATATTGACAACCCCTGAGACCGAAGAAGGAATTAGTGAGGAAATAACAAATCAAGTATTTCCTAAGGTTTGGGTGACTGATGTTCCAGGGAGAGCTAAGAATGCACCTCCCATACAAATTAAACTCAAAGAGRGAAAACAGCCAGTTAGAGTTAAACAATATCCTTTAAAAAAAGGATAGAGAAAGAGTTAACCCAGTAATAGAAAACTTTTTGCAGCTARGATTACTGAGAGAATGCCAGTCTGAATTTAACACCCCTATACTACCCGTTCGCAAACCTGATGGATCATACCGGGTAGTACAGGATTTAAGGGCTGTAAATAAGATTACAGAAGACCTCTACCCTGTAGTGGCAAATCCATATACATTATTAACTGAATTAACACCGGAGTTAATTTAGTTTACTGTTCTAGATTTGAAGGATGCCTTCTTTTGCCTCCCTCTCCACGAAGCCAGACAGAAAATATTCGCTTTTGAATGAGAAAGCCCTAAAAGTAGGCGTAAAACCCAGCTCACCTGGACAGTGTTGCCTCAAGGGTTCAAGAATAGTCCTACCATATTTAGAGATCAACTTGCCAAGAACTTAGAATCCTGAGAAGTCCCAGCATCAGAASGAAAACTGTTGCAGTATGTGGATGACCTCTTGATAGCTACCAAGACTGAAGAGGCCTGTCTTACCTGGACGGTAAGTCTGCTAAATTTCCTAGGATTGCAGGGATACCGAGTTTCCAAGAAAAAGGCCCAAGTAATGAAAAAAAAAAGGTGATTTACCTGGGCTATGAGATCAGTGCAAGACAAAGGAGCTTGAGGCGGGATCGCAAGGAAGCCATCTGCCAGACCTCAAAACTTCAGACTGTGAAAGAACTCAGAACATTCTTAAGAATGACGGGCTGGTCCAGACTTTAGATTTATAATTATGGTTTACTTGTGAAGCCCCTATATGCTCTCATAAACACGAAACAGAGAGATCTCCAGTAGACAAAGGAAGCCACAGAGGCCTTTAAGCAGCTAAAGAATGTCCCCATGTCAGCTCCAGCTCTAAGACTTCCAGACGTGAGTAAACCATTCTTTCTGTTTTCCCATGAGAAACAGAGAACTGCCTTGAGAATATTAGCGCAAGACCGGGCTCTGTACCAATGGGCAGTTGCTTATTTCTCTAAGCAAATAGATACAGCAGGCAAAGGATGGCTGGGGTGCCTCAAGGCTGTTGCAGCAGTGATGAACATTCAGGAGGCACAGAAGTTTACATTAGGCCAGAAAATGACTGTGCTAGTGTCACACACAATATCCACAGTGCTAAAAATGAAAGGCGGCCACTGGCTTTCCCCACAGAGGTTCTTGAAATACCAAGCCATCSTAGTATTTGAACAAGATAATAGAAAATAGTGGTGATTAACATTGTCAACCCAGCTTCTTTCCTCAGCAGAAATGAAGGAGAGCCAAGACACCACGATTGTCTAGAAACCATTGAAGCTACATACTCCAGTCGTCGAGATCTGAAGGATACCCCTTTAGATGACGCAGAAACCTGGTTCAATAATGGGAGCAGTTACATTATTAGTAGAAAGCAACACGCTAGGTATGCAGTTGCTACCTGCAAAAAGGTAATAGAATCTGGACCTTTGCCAACAAACACCTCTGCACAGAAWGCTGAGATAATTGCTCTGACACGTGCCCTAAAAATGGCAGAAGAAAAGAAAATAAACATCTGTACAGACTCAAAGTATACATTTAGAGTTGTACATGCACATAGAACCATTTAAAAAGAAAGGAGACTGTTAAACTCACAAAGAAAAAATATCAAACATGCACAAGAAATATTGCAGCTGTTGGAAGCAGTCCAGCTACCTGAGAAGGCAACAATCATGCACATTAAGGCACACCAAAAGGTGAGCTCTGAATTAGAAGAAGGAGACGAGCTAGCAGACAGAGAAGCAAAAAAAGCAGCAAAAAGTCAGATAAGAAAAGAAGGAGCCCAGATCCCAGATGAGAAGGTCTTCCTAGAAAGTAAGTCTAAGTACAATGAAAAAAATAAAAAGTTAATTAAGAATAAAAAAAAAATATAACCAAGAAAAATGAGCTATTACAGCAGAAAGAAAAATAATAATCCCTTCTCATTTATTGTAGTCATTAATTAGAAAGAAACATCAAAAAACACACTGGGGTGTAGATGCTCTGTATAATTATCTAAATGATAAAATTATTGCCAGGCATTTACAAGATACCATTACACAAGTAACCCGGCAGTGTGACATTTGCCTCCAGACTAAACCCAAAATTACTTGCAAAATGAAACTTAGTCAAATTAGAAGGAGCCATGGACCTAGACAGAAGTGGCAAATTGATATCACAGAACTTCCAAGAAAAGGAGGGTATTGATATTTGTTGSTGTTAACAGATACCTTTTCAGGGTAGCCAGAAGCCTTTCCCACCAGAACTGTCAAAGGTTTAGCTACCCAAGAAGTAGCTAAAGTACTGTTGCAAAAAAATAGAGACCATCTATATGGTGGCTTTGGGCAAGCCACTCAGAAAGATTGAAAAGCACGTAGCCGGAACCCAAAATCAAAGTTTAGATAGTCCTGTACATGATATTCAACCTAGAGATTATGTATATATCAGGTCTTTTGCAAGAAAAACTCTGGAGCCACAGTAGGAAGGACCATTTCAGGTACTCCTTAGCACTTACACCACAATTAAAATCAAGGAGCAGAAYGCCTGGATTCATTATACCAAAGTGAAAAAGGCTCGTAATTCTCCATAGAAAGTCATGCAAGTTCAACCAGGAAAATTATTTTTCTCACGATCATAATTATAATCCAGGGATGAGAGAGTACCTCTAGCCAGGACAATACTGATTAGCCTTAGTCTCAAAGTATCTGGAAGTATACTAGATCCATGAAGAAGTATTCTAATGTAAAAAGTTTAAATCTGTTAACTGTAGTTATACACGAAAATCAGGTATATGCAAGACAAGAATGAGAAAAACAAAGGTTGTGGCAGCTTCAGAAGACTGTGAGTGAAGTAATCAAAAGAGAATGCCGAATGGTTAATGGTTTATAAAAAAGCAATCAAGATAAGGGTCTCAGCTACCCCTACTGATAAGCATGACAAAATTTCTACTAGTTCAAATAAATTAGACTGTTAGTATACTTTTAAAATTAAGACAACCCCTGCAGTCTTCTCTATTATCATTAGAGAGTAAACAGTAGCAAGTTTCAAAAGTGTTACCAAAATAAAAAGAAGTTAAAGAACAAGACCATGAATTAATAAATGCACTTAGTATGGTCCAGATCATCCTTAGCCCTTAGCTGTATACAAGCACAACTATACACACAGTCAGCAGCTGCCTTAATTATAAAAGAAAGTAGTAAAGGCACTTTTCCCATTGAAATTCAGAAAATTGTTTAAGACAATGCCACTGATTTAGAAAGAAAATTTCAATCTTAGTGGACCCTAGTAAACTTTACCTATGACCCTTTTGACAATATAGCCACAGCCTTTGTGCTCACTATATCCACCCCATTGTTGCATTAGGATTAAACCATGAGAGAACAGTGCTCTATCCCTCTGAACAGAAAGTATGGGCCCAGATAGTAGAAAAAAAGTGGCAAATTGTGAATTTAGAATCCTGTATTGCACGAGAACAACAAAGGTTTATCTGTGAAAGCAATACAATTGATGCCCAACACATATGCCTTGATACAGAGCAAGGCATTTGCCACTTCAAAGTCCATCCAGATTCCAGTCAAAAGACTGTGCTTGTGTATATTCGTCAAGGTTGTGTGTGCTTAAAGACTGTGCTTCTATAAAAATAAATARTGATAACATAACCTTAAATGTTAAGAATTATTCTAATTTTTATATCTGCAATTTTATTAAAGTAATTGAGTGTAACTTTTCGTATGTTGCTCCAGTTGTATCCCACCAATTGATAAAGTCTAATTACACTATGTACCACAAGTTGTCACCCGTACCTATTAGAATGAACCTTGCATTAATAAGACAATTAGTAAAGCATCAAGACTTGATTGAAATTTTGAAAAAAATCCAGGAAAATAAAAAAAAAAACTTTAATTACTATACATCATGACTCAAAAAAGATAAGCAGAATCCTGCAAAAGGCAGGACAAGATGCAAGTCATCGCTGGTGGGATGTGCTCTTTGGGTGGTCACCTACTGCAACTAGTACTCTAAATACACTTTATCACCCTATTGTTGTTCTTTTATTCTTAGTTAGTGTTAGCTTCATTTTATCTTTTGTGTTATTTGTTTAAAGTTGGCGAATGTTACAAGTAGCGATTCTGACTTCTCTGTCCAACACACATAGTAAAGCATTGAGAGACACCTTTCATAAAAGTTTGTTAAAAGAAGAATATATATACTAGTAAAAGAATTTACTAATTTTATAGAAAAGAGGGGAATTATGCAGGGAAGTTAGAAGTTACAGGGTAACTTGTTAGAAACTGCTTGCTAGACAGTGTATATTGCTTACTTAACATTGATTGTGTTTGTCAAAGCAGAATGAGAAGTAAAAGGTTATTGACAAAGGCAGGGACTGTAACCCAGCCTGTGTATGTGGAACCCCTGCTCTGGTCAAAACCAGAGTTGTTGTTTGTACTTGGGCCAGGCACCCAGAGAGCATGCGCAAGAGAGAAAGGTGAAAAGTTCAAGACAAGAGGATGAGTATTTTACTTCCTCCCGAGACCCCCGGAGCCCACTACCAAATAACAGTGCGCAGGGGTGACCACATGGAAATGACTTTTAAACTCATTATAATACGAGGCGGGGATAGGACATGCATATGTATAGGCCAATTGCAAAACTCGGTGAATGTGTAACATGTAACCTGATATATACCAAGTGATGCCTGTGCTGGGGTGTGGGCAGCTTAGAGGAGTACCTCCTGCTTACCCAGTGCTGCAATAAACATACCTACTTCACAACTTAAAATTATATCAGTTGCAGAGTCTTGCTCAGATCATTTTTGAATCAAGACAGCATYATCGGCATTAAGTGCTTGAGCTGAAACTAGGAGAAAAGAAAATTGCAGTATCAGCAGATTCTTCTCTGTGGCTTCCCATCATGGAGGAGTGCTAGAGAACCCAGAAAGAGCAGGCACAAACACATGTATGTACTGTCTTTCCATTGGTTTCCTGTCAGGAGATGCCTCTTTCCAGGGGCATCCCTGTTTCTTTTTTCTTTACCCATCAGGTCACCAGATTGATATATTTGTCTTGCTTATTTAGATCCATTTAAAATAATGCATGGATGGTTTCTTCTGAGCTGTTTGGTCAGTAAGACAACTAATGAAAACATGAGAGGATGTGTTTAGCTTTTCTTTTTCATCAAATCCTAGTCCTCCCTAAGAAACAGAAAAGCTTTATTTGTTGTAAATACTGTGTCATATAGATTCCTCTGCTTTTAATCACGGAAATTGTATCTGCTGAGTTGTCTTGCTGTGCCAACTCCATGCCTGTGCCATGGCCAAACATCCCGGTGTTTATCACAGCTTGAGACTATTGTGACACTAAGGTCAGACATGTGCTCCAGGAATGCCTGTATGAGCATCATGGAAAGGCTCTGAAAATTTCCTTGCTAACAATTCAAGAWATAAAGTATTATTTTTTCTTGACATATTTTCTGATTCTCAGACAGCCCACAGAAATACTGGAGTCTTCACACTGATACTTTCCCCTGAATATACTTGCTTCGAAACTTGTATTCCATAAATTGTCTGTCTACAAAAAATTTGAGCCTGGTTGTGACAGGCTTTTGTCATCTTATGATGCAATTGCTGTTATCCAAGTTTGATAAACAGGAAAGCATTTCCTGCAAGAACTGTTGCAGATGCAACAGTCTCAGGGGAGAATATCATGCAATAGTCTCATGGGAGAACTCCTTTATTTACTAATTCCTTTTCTCTGGGTATTCATGCCAGTGAAATACAGTCCCTTCAATGTTTAAGGAAAGACTGAAATGCCAAAGGGAAATAGCAAATGGCATATGCATATATATTTCATTGAGGTTAGAGAAGATTCTTGGATTATTTTTTCAGTTCTGATTTTCTGGAATTTGAAATAGATTCATGAATTGGTACATTCCCACAAAGAATTAAATCTCATTTTAGTTGYTTAGAACTGTAATATATCCTCACAGATTTCATTGGAGCACCATATTTCAGCTCAGGTTATCAACGCTAGGATCTGTAATAGGAATGCCATGTTTTTTTTTAAAGACTGGTTTTCTGCTGAGTTCACTAAATGTACAAAGAAATATGCCAAATATGTCTGTATTTTAACCACAGTTTGCATTTTATCAGTATCTCATTCCAAGCTTCTTATTTCTCTTTCTTTCTAGGGGTCAAATGACAATTTTCTCTTGTAAGGAAAACATCATAATGACATAAAATACCTGGTTTGGTCAGAGCATTGACTATACACTGTGAGCAAGAGAGGCACTGAATTGCAAATGAAAATAAACAAGTAGTAAAATTATATTTTAAAGGTTCATATGAATTTGACAGCAATTTTCGATCCAGAGCAACATATCAGACACTTGTAGTGTTGCCAGTTCCCGTAATTTTAGCTTTAAAGTTTCAAAAGTTGGTGTTCTGCTGTGAATTTTGAAATTGGCTCATTTTCAAGCCTTAAGAGAAATTACCACCAACAGACTGAGAAGAGTCCAYTGTGTGTGCAAGTGCAAATGACACAATTTCTTCAGGGACAGAAATCATGCAATTGAGAATAAAAAGAGTCATCAGATGACTCAGCTCCAGAGAAAGTAACCCAACAGTGAGTGTTACCCAATTTACAAACTGCTAAGTGGAGAACATGTCATRTGTTAACATTGAAAGCAGGAGTGTTAAATCACTGGGTACAGCGCTTGCCCCAAACAATATGAAAGTCTGGTGCATGACAGAGTTAATAAACCTCTCAGGAATGATTGCTGCAGAAAAGTGTGTGTGAACCATCTCTCTTCCCTCTATGAGTCAGAGTGAAGGGCAGAGAGAAGTTTCACAGKCCTGTCACTCTCCTTTAATACAAAGACAYGGACCTGCTCTGTCCTATGGAARKTCCATTACTAGAGCATGACAAYGGCTARTGCACCTTTACACTGGAAGTTGTGTTATTAATGGCTCTGCTAATAGCTGGTGACAGTGAGAGAGTGAATTTCCACAGTTCACAGCCCTTTGCAAGTCTTCTTCTGGAACATTTCTC
>NW_026625429.1:11230-12961 GCF_030028575.1 Malurus melanocephalus | reverse complement strand
CGGCGTTGGCCTCCTCGAAGGCGGGGTCCGAGGGGCAGCGACCTTTGACCTGAGCCCGGCGCTGCCGCAGGTACTGGTACCACAGCTTGTAACTGGAGGGGACAGCAGTGTCACCTGAGTGTCACCTGAGTGTCACCTGAGTGTCACCTGAGTGTCACCTGTGTCACCTGTGTCACCTGAGTGTCACCTGAGTGTCACCTGTGTCACCTGTGTCACCTGAGTGTCACCTGTGTGACACCTGGGACACACCTGGGACACACCTGTGACACTGCCGCAGGTACTGGTACCACAGCTTGTAACTGGAGGGGACAGCAGTGTCACCTGAGTGTCACCTGTGTCACCCCAGTGTCACCTGAGTGTCACCTGTGTCACCTGTGTCACCTGAGTGTCACCTGTGTCACCCCTGAGTCACCTGTGTCACCCCAGTGTCACCAGTGTCACCTGTGTGTCACCTGTGTCACACCTGGGACACACCTGTGACACTGCCGCAGGTACTGGTACCAGAGCTTGTAACTGGAGGGGACACCAGTGTCACCTGTGTGCCACCTGAGTGTCACCTGTGTCACCTGAGTGTCACCTGAGTGTCACCTGTGTCACCTGTGACACACCTGTGACACTGCCGCAGGTACTGGTACCACAGCTTGTAACTGGAGGGGACACCAGTGTCACCTGTGTGTCACCTGAGTGTCACCTGTGTGTCACCTGTCACCTGTGTCACCTGAGTGTCACCTGTGTCACCCCAGTGTCACCTGAGTGTCACCTGTGTCACCCCTGAGTCACTGCCGCAGGTACTGGTACCAGAGCTTGTAACTGGAGGGGACACCAGTGTCACCTGAGTGTCACCTGAGTGTCACCTGTGTCACCTGTGTCACCTGGGACACCCCTGTGACACTGCCGCAGGTACTGGTACCACAGCTTGTAACTGGAGGGGACAGCAGTGTCACCTGAGTGTCACCTGAGTGTCACCTGTGTCACCTGTGTGTCACCCCAGTGTCACCTGAGTGTCACCTGGGACACCCCAGTGTCACCTGTGTCACCTGTGTCACCCCTGAGTCACCTGGGACACCCCTGTGACACTGCCACAGGTACTGGTACCACAGCTTGTAACTGGGAGGGGACAGCAGTGTCACCTGAGTGTCACCAGTGTCACCTGTGTCACCTGTGTCACACCTGGGACACCCCTGTGACACTGCCACAGGTACCATGGACAGGAGTGTCACCTGTGTCACCCCTGAGTCACCTGGGCACCCGCTGTCACCCTGACAGCTCCTGGGCTGTCCCTGTCACCCCCCGGCCCATGTGAAGGCACCGAGGCGGTCCCAGTGTCCCCAAGGGTCCCCGTGTCCCCAAGGGTCCCTGTGTCCCCAGTGTCCCCCCAGGTGTCCCCAATGTCCCGAGATGTCCCCAGTGTCCCCCTATGTGTCCCTCCCAGTGTCTCCAATGTCCCCAGGTGTCCCTCCACATGTCCCCCCAGGTGTATCCCACACTCCCCATGTGTCCCTCCGATCTCCCCAATGTCCCCCTGTTGTCCCCAGCTGTCCCCAATGTCCCCAGTTGTCCCCAATGTGCCCCCCAATGTCCCCAGGTGTCCCCCCAGATGTCCCCAATGTCCCCCAGTGTGCCCCCCAATGTCCCCAGGTGTCTCCCCAGATGTCCCAAGTGTCCCCCCTCAGTGTCCCCAATATCCCCAGGTGTTCCCCCCGGTGTCCCCAATGTCCCCAGGTGTCCCCA
>NW_026625429.1:8419-10034 GCF_030028575.1 Malurus melanocephalus | reverse complement strand
ATCCTCCTGAGGGACAGAAATGGGGACAATGGGGACAATGGGGACACAGTCAGGGACATGGGGACACAGTCAGGGACATGGGCATGGGACAGGGACACAATGGGGACACAACAGGGACACAATGGGGACACAATGGGGACACAATGGGGACACAATGGGGACATGGGAACGGAGCCACCCCCGCACGGAGAACGGGTTCCTGAGCAGCTCCTCCTCGTGCTGCACCTCCTCATCCTCCTGAGGGGACAATGGGGACACAGTCAGAGACAGGGGACACAATGGGGACACAATGGGGACAGGGGAACGGAGCCACCCCCGCACGGAGAACGGGTTCCGGAGCAGCTCCTCCTCGTGCTGCACCTCCTCATCCTCCTGAGGGGACAATGGGGACACCGTCAGAGACATGGGGACACAATGGGGACACAATGGGGACACAATGGGGACACAATGGGGACACCATGGGGACACAATGGGGACATGGGCAGGGAACAGGAGACATGATGGGGACACGGGCAGGGACATGGGGACACTGTGGGAACATAGGGACACGATGGGGACACGGACAGGGGACATGATGGGGACACAACGGGGACACAAGGACACAAGGGACAGACAGGGGATGGACAGAGAGATGGACAGAAGGATGGAGAGGGACAGAAAATGGACAGGGACAGAGTGGGGACAGAGCGGGAGGGGACAGAGGGGACAGGGACAGAGAGAGGGAACAGAGCTGGGGGTGACAGGGACAGGGTGTGACAGGGACACGGTGTGACAGGGACAGGGGACAGAGGGGACACAGATGGGGGAAATGAGGAGCGCGAAGGGTCAGGAGAGAGAACGGGGACACGGGGACAGCGATGGGGACTGGGGACAGGAGGGGACAGGAGGTGGCTCAGGGGACAGAAGGTGACCCGGGAGGTGACCCAGGGGACAGGAGGGGACAGGGAGGTGACCCAGGGGACAGGAGGGGACAGGGAGGGGACAGGGAGGGGACAGGAGGTGACAAGAGGTGACAGGAGAGGACAGGAGGTGACAGGAGGGGACAGAAGGTGGCCCGGGAGGTGACAGAAGGTGACAGGATGGGACAGGAGGGGACAGGAGGGGACAGGAGGTGACAGAAGGTGACCCAGGTGACAGGAGGTGACAGGAGGTGGCCCATCCCCGCACTCACAAAGCACAGCTCCGGTCGCTCCGGGCCCGTTCCCGCTCCGGGCCCCGCTCCCGCCTCCGCCTCCGCTTCCACCGCCGCGGGCTCCGGTTCCGCCACGGCTCCCGGCTCCTGTTCCAGCCCCGTTCCCTCTCCCGTTCCCGTTCCCTCTCCCGTTCCCGTTCCCGTTCCCGTTCCCGGCGGTTCCTCCCGCGCCGCCATCTCCGCCTCGGCCGCCGCCATCTTCCCGCGCGCGCCGCCTTCACTTCCGGCGCTCCGCCCTCACTTCCGCCGCCGCTTCAAACCACGCCCACGCCCCGCTCTCATTGGCCCGTCCCAACTCCGCCCCGCCCCCTCGGAGCTCGCTCAGCCAATAGAATGCGGCGTTGCTGSGCGCGCGGCCAATGGGAGGGCGCGGTGTTGCGGGGTGCGGAGAGGCGGAAGTGAAGGGACAGGGAGGAGACATGG
>NW_026625429.1:0-6568 GCF_030028575.1 Malurus melanocephalus | reverse complement strand
ACAGTTTGTGGTGTCCGAGTGACACCCGAGGGGACGCCGGGGACACCCCGGGACAGGTGACACCGGTGTGACACAACCCCCCACCCAGGCAGGGTGGGGACACACGGGTGACAGGAGGTGACAGGGGAGGGGACACTGAGGGTGACACTGTGACACTGATGGTGGCACAGAGGTCACACAGGTGACACTGACGGTGACATGGTGACATTGTCACACAGATGTCCCTGTACCTGTCTTTCCCCGTGGCCGTGTTCTGGGTGTCACACAGGTGACACTGTGACACTGACAGTGACACACAGGTCACACAGGTGTCACACGGGTGGCACTGAGGGTGACATGGTGACATTGTGACAATGACAGATGTCCCTGTACCTGTCGTTCCCCATGGCCGTGTTCTGGGTGTCCCTGGTGTCACACAGGTGACACTGTCACACTGATGGTGACATTGTGACACTGACGGTGACACTGTGACACTGACAGTGACACACAGATCACACAGGTGACGGTGGCATTGTCACATTGTCACACAGATGTCCCTGTACCTGTTGTTCCCCGTGTTCTGGGTGTCACACAGGTGACACTGTGACACTGACGGTGACACACAGGTGGCACAGAGGTCACACAGGTGACACTGACGGTGACATGGTGACATTGTCACACAGATGTCCCTGTACCTGTCTTTCCCCGTGTCCCGGGTGTCACACAGGTGACACTGTGACACTGAGGGTGGCACTGTGACACCAATGGTGACACTGATGGTGACACAGAGGTCACACAGGTGACACTGACGGTGACATGGTGACATTGTCACACAGATGTCCCTGTACCTGTCATTCCCCGTGGCCGTGTTCTGGGTGTCACACAGGTGACACTGACGGTGACACACAGGGGACACAGGTGACACTGTGACACTGATGGTGACATTGTGACAATGACAGATGTCCCTGTACCTGTCGTTCCCCGTGGCCGTGTTCTGGGTGTCACACAGGTGACACTGTGACACTGACGGTGACACAGAGGTCACACAGGTGACACACAGGTGACACTGTCCCATTGTCACACAGATGTCCCTGTACCTGTCGTTCCCCGTGGCCGTGTTCTGGGTGACACACGGGTGACACTGTGACACTGATGGTGACACACAGGTGACACTGGGACACTGACAGTGACACACAGGTGACACAGGTGACACTGTGACACTGACGATGACACAAATGTGACACTGAGGGTGGCACTGTCACATTGTCACACAGATGTCCCTGTACCTGTCCTTCCCCTGTCCCGGGTGTCACACAGGTGACACTGACACTGAGGGTGGCACTGTGACACCGATGGTGACACTGACGGTGACACACAGGTGACACAGAGGTCACACAGGTGACACTGATGGTGACACTGTGACATTGTGACAATGACAGATGTCCCTGTACCTGTCCTTCCCCGTGGCCGTGTTCTGGGTGTCACACAGGTGACACTGTGACACTGATGGTGACACACAGGTCACACAGGTGACACTGATGGTGACATTGTCACACAGATGTCCCTGTACCTGTCGTTCCCCGTGGCCGTGTTCTGGGTGTCACACGGGTGACACTGTGACACTGACGGTGACACTGTGACACTGATGGTGACACTGATGGTGACATTGTCACACAGATGTCCCTGTACCTGTCTTTCCCCGTGTCCCTGGTGTCACACAGGTGACACTGTGACACTGACGGTGACACTGTGACACCAATGGTGACACTGATGGTGACACACGGATCACACAGGTGACACTGAGGGTGACACTGTGACACTGATGGTGACACAGGTGACACACAGGTGACACTGTCACATTGTCACACAGATGTCCCTGTACCTGTCTTTCCCCGTGGCCGTGTTCTGGGTGTCACAGGGGTGTCACAGGTGTCACACAGGTGGCACTGTCACACTGAGGGTGACGCTGTGACACTGATGGTGACATTGTGACAATGACAGATGTCCCTGTACCTGTCGTTCCCCGTGGCCGTGTTCTGGGTGTCCCGGGTGACACTGATGGTGACACTGTGACACTGACGGTGACACACAGGTGACACGGATGTCATTGTCACACAGATGTCCCTGTACCTGTCGTTCCCCGTGGCCGTGTTTTGGGTGTCACAGGTGTCACACAGATGTCACACAGGTGACACTGTGACACTGACAGTGACACACAGGTGACACAGGTGACACTGATGGTGACATTGTGACAATGACAGATGTCCCTGTACCTGTCGTTTCCCGTGGCCGTGTTCTGGGTGTCCAATCAGGCCGAGTTTTTCCAGCGTCACGTGATCGACCGCAAGGTGGGGGAGGGGACACCCCGGGGACACCCTGGGGACAGTTGGGGACACCCCTGCGATGTCCCCTCGATGTCCCCGCGATGTCCCCAAATGTCCCCTCACCCGCTCTCTTTGCAGAGGGAGATTTTCCCGCCGGACAATCCCGAACGGGTGAGACACCGACTGTCACCAAATGTCCCCAAATGTCACTGAATGTCCCCAAATGTCCCCAGAGTGTCCCCAAATGTCCCCAAGTGTCACCAAATGTCCCAAAAGTGTCCCCAGAGTGTCCCCGACTGTCCCCAAATGTCTCCAGAGTGTCCCAAAGTGTCCCCCGGGTGTCCCCAACTGTCCTTGGGGTGTCCTCGCTGTCCCCGACTGTCTCCAGAGTGTCCCCAAGTGTCCCCAGAGTGTCCCCAACTGTCCCCAAAGTGTCCCCTGAGTGTCCCCACCTGTCCCCAAGTGTCACCAAATGTCCCCCGAGTGTCCCAAAGTGTCCCCAAAGTGTCCCCTGGGTGTTCCCAGCTGTCCCTGGGGTGTCCTCGCTGTCCCCAACTGTCTCCAGAGTGTCCCCAAGTGTCCCAAACTGTCCCCAAGTGTCCCAAACTGTCCCCAAAGTGTCCCCAGACTGTCCCAAAGTGTCCCCAGAGTGTCCCCAAATGTCCCCAGGGTGTCCCCAACTGTCCCCAAGGTGTCCCCAGGGTGTTCCCAAAGTGTCACCAGCTGTCCCCAGCTGTCCTCAGGGTGTCTCTGGCGTGTCCCCAACTGTCCCCAAACACTCCCTAGGGTGTCCCCAATGTCCCTCTCAGTGTCCCCAGTGTTTCCAGTGACACCCCAGTGTCCCCAGCCACCCCCCCTGATGTCCCCAATGTGTCCCCAACATCCCCCAGTGTCCCCAGGCCCCCCCGCAGTGTCCCCAAGGTGTCCCCGAAGTCCCTAAGGTGTCGCCAACTTCTCTAGGGCCCCCCCTACAGTGTCCCCAAGGTGTCCTGGATGTCCCCAAAGTGTCCCCAAAGTCCTTTCCCATTTCCAGCCTGCCCTCCCGCAGTGTCCCCAATGTCCCCAAGGTGTCCCCAGTGTCCCCAAGGTGTCCCCAAAGTCCCTTCCCAGTGTCCCCAGCACCTCCAGGCTGCCCCCCCACAGTGTCCCCAAGGTGTCCCCAATGTTCCTCAGTGTCCCCAGCATCTCCAGCCTCCCCCCCTCAGTGTCCCCAAGGTGTCCTGGATGTCCCCAAGGTGTCCCCAGCAATGTCCCTCACAATGTCCCCAAGACCCCCTCAGTCCTCAGCTGTCCCCAGTGTCCCCCTGGTGTCCCTGTCCCCTGTCCCACACTGTGGGGGAGGGGACAGAGGGGACACCGAGGGGACAGTCCTGGTGCCACCCCGTGTCCTTGCATGTCCCTGCTGTCCCTGTGTTTGTGTCCCCTGTCCCCATGTCCCCTGTCACTGTCACTGTCATTGTCACTGTCCCTGTCCCCTCCCTGTCCCCATGACCTCCTGTCTCTGTGTCCCCTGTCACTGTTCACTGCCATTGTCACTGTCACTGTCCCTGTTCCATCCCTGTCCCTGTCCCATCCCTGTCATTGTCACTGTCCCCATGTCCCTGTCACTGTCCCCTGTTATTGTCACTGTTCCTGTCCCTTTTCCATCTGTGTCACTGTCCCCGTCCCCATCCCTGTCTCCATCCCTGTCCCCTGTCCCCATGTCCCCCGTCACTGTCCCCTATCACTGTTCCTTGCCATTGTCCCTGTCCCCTCCCTGTCCTCCTGTCCCCATGTCCCCATCCCTGTCCCTGTGTCCCCTCTGTCACTGTCCCACCCCTGTCATTGTCACTGTCCCATCCCTGTCCCTGTCCCTCTTTCTGTCCCTGTTCCCTGTCCCCATCCCTGTCCCCTGTCCCCTCTCTCTGTCACTGTCCCCATCCCTGTCCCCATGTCCCCCTGTCCCTGTTCCTGTCCCCTCTCTCTGTCCCTGTCACTGTCCCCTCCCTGTCCCCAGCGCCGGGCCATCGCCGAGATGAAGCAGCGGCTGCGGGAGGGGAAGGGGACACAGGCGTGAGGGGACAGCGGGGACACGGCCACCCCGGGACAGCGATGACACGGCGGTGACAGCGGTGACAGAGGTAACACGGCCACCATGGGGACAGTGGTGACAGCGGTGACACGGCAGTGACCGCGGGGACAGTGGGGACACGGCCACCCCAGGGACAGCGGTGACAGAGGGGACACGGCCACCCCAGGGACATCGGGGACACGGCCACCCTGGGGAGAGCGGTGATGTCGGGGACACAGTGGTGACAGAGAGGACACGGCAGTGACAGCGGCGGTGACAATGGGGACACACGGCCACATCCTGTCACCGAAGCCACGTCGTGATGTCATCGCAGTGACGACAGCGGTGTCACCATGGTGTCATCGTGATGGCGTCACCGTAACCGCGTTGGTGACAGAAGGGACAGGTGGCAGTTGATGGTGTCACCGTGATGGTGTTGGTGACAGAGGGGACACAGCCACCCCAGGGACAGCGGTGACAGAAGTGACAGCAGGGACAGCGGGGACACGCGGCCACGTCCTGTCACCGGAGCCACGTCGTGACGTCATCACAGTGACGACATCAGTGTCACCATGGTGTCACCGTGACCATGTTGGTGACAGAAGAGACATGTGACAGCAGCCAACGGTGTCACCGTGACCACGTTGGTGACAGAGGGGACACGCAGCCACATTCTGTCACCTAGGCCGCGACATCAGTGTCACCGTGGTGTCACCGTGATGGTGTCACCGTGACCGCGTTGTGACAGAAGGGACATGTGACTGGAGCCAACAGTGTCACCATGACCGTGTTGGTGACAGAAGGGACAGGTGGCAGCCGATGGTGGCAGCAGCCGATGGTGTCACTGTCACCGTGTTGGTGACAAAGGGGACAGGTGGCAGCCGATGGTGTCACCATGACTGCGTTGGTGACAGGGGACAGGTGGCAGCCAATGGTGGCAGCTGATAGTGTCATTGTCACCGTGTTGGTGACAGAGGGGACATGTGGCAGTTGACAGTGTCACCGTGTTGGTGACAGAGGGGACAGGTGGCAGCAGCCGATGGTGGCAGTCGATGGTGTCACCGTCACCGCGCGATGGCACGAGGGACACGTGGCCACCTCTGGTCCCCGCGGGGGTGGCAGGAGGGGACACGTGGCCGTCCCCGTGCCGTGGGGACACGAGTGACACGTGTGTGACATGTCAGTGACACGTGTGTGACCCATGTGTGACACGTGACGGACTGTGTGTGACCGAGGGGACACGTGCCACCCCCGCTGTCCCCTCCCCAATAAACGGCGCTGGCGCTGTCCCCGGGGGTGTCCCCAAGGTGTCCCCAGGGGTGGCAGCGCCGTCCCCCTCGGTGTCCCCTGGTGCCACCCCCAAGGGTGTCCCGTGTCCCTCGATGTCATTTGAGTGCTCTGAGTGTCCTTTGGTGCCACCCCTGGCACTGTCCTTTGTCCCCAGTGCCACCCCCCACCCAGTGTCCCCAGTGCCACCCCAGCCATGTCCTTTGTCCCCAGTGCCACCCCCGGCACTGTCCATGGTCCCCGGTGCCACCGCCCGGTGTCTCCTCGTGTCCCCAGTGCCACCCCAGTACTGTCCCTTGTCCCCAGTGCCACCCCCAGCCATGTTCTTTGTCCCTTGGTGCCACCCGTGGCACTGTCCCTTGTCCCTTGGTGCGACCCCAGCCATGTCCCTTGTCCCCAGGGCCACCCCAGTGCTGTCCCTTGTCCCTTGGTGCCACCCCAGCACTGTCCCTTTGTCCCCCAGTGCCACCCCCTGCCCAGTGTCCCCAGTGCCACCCCCATGGGTGTCCCGTGTTGTCCTTTGATGTCACTTGAGTGCTGTGAATGTCCCCCAGTGCCGCCCTGGCAATGTCCCTTGTGCCCACTGCCACCCCCTGCCCAGTGTCCCCCAGTGCCACCGCAGCAGTGTCCCTTGTCCCCCAATGCCACCCCCAGCGATGTCCCCTTGTCCCCAGTGCCACCCTGGCAATGTCCCTTGTCCCCCAGTGCCACCCCCTGCCCAGTGCCACCCCCAGCAGTGTCCCTTTGTCCCTTGGTGCCACCCCCAGCGCTGTCCCTTGTCCCCAATGCCACCCCAGTGCTGTCCCCAGTGCCACCACCATGGGTGTCCTGTGTCCCTGGATGTCACTTGAGTGCTGTGGTGCCACCACCAGCAGTGTCCTTTGTCCCCAATGCCACCCCCTGCCCACTGTCCCCCAGTGCCACCCCC
>NW_026625428.1:11565-13008 GCF_030028575.1 Malurus melanocephalus | reverse complement strand
GTACTCAAATCATCTCGAATTGCATTTCTGCATTGAAAAAGCCAACARGTTGACCTTCATAAATCTCAGGGATTGCTTTCCCATCTCCATCAGGAAAGGCCTGGAATAAAGGACTGGGCTGCTGAGACAGAGCCAAGGTAGGCAGGGAGTGAATGCACTGGAAGGATCAGCCCCTCAGCCCCAGAACAGCTGCAAAGCCCAGAGCAGACTGACAGGGCTGGGAGGRAATGGGGACCCTCTTCACAACACACCCACAAACCACAGCACACCAGTACCACGGGGTGATGGCAGTGAGGAGACCACACCTCTCAAAAGCTTTGGTCACGTCTTCAGCCCTCCCTGACACGCATCTTCCATGCAAATCTTCCCAAAGAGCAACTTGCACTTGAAAGTGTCCACCAAGGTCAACCACATATGGACTCAGGAGAAGGACAAGGAATCGTAGAACTCCATAAAGAAATGTCCGCATAATGACACAAATAGGAAAGAGGAGAGCGCTGAGCATCCATTACTAATTATCACATTCTCCTAACAGGAAGGCAATATTAAGAATTACAGGATCTATATTATTAAACCTTTTGGCTTGAATGTGGAAGAAGGGACCTGAGGCCAGACCAGCCTGGTGAAAATAGGCATCAGGCCCCATTTGTTCTTTCTTACCCGATTTCTAAAGCAGATCAAGAAATACACTTTAAATAAAAGAGTACATTGTCAAGTAAATCTCAGAGATACAAATGGGACAGCCCAATCAGGCTGCCCACAACCATTTCCACTCCAGGATTCAGTAATTCAAGCTCTTTCCAGTTTTCCTATTGCTTGCTAAAAGGGAGAAAATAACAGCAACAATTTCCCAACAACCGATGTTCAGACAGCTGCCGAGAAGGAGAAGGTCTCTCTGCTGGCTTCATGGTCTGCATGTAAAAATCCACAGTTTATACAACCGCTGCTCAAAAGCCATGTTCTGCTGATGCCCCAGCAACTCCTTTTTGGATATGTCACACAGGAAAAGAAACATTGAGAGCCCAAGGTGTCAAAGCCACAGCACAACAAATGAGAAAGGTCAACGAGAAAGACAGAAGTGGTGACCTGGTGGTGGAGTGGGGTGGAATGACCAGGGTGGAAGGGGCAGCGGATCATGCCCGAAAAAACTGCAGAGCCCAGACCGGCCTGAGGGGACAGTGAGGCAATGGGCTCACTGTGCAAAACACACCCACAAGCTAAACCACACAAATATATTGGGGTGACCTCACTGATGACACCTCAGTTTTCTGAAGGTGCTTTTGTTTATTCTGGTTTCTMTGACACATCTTCCATRCAAATCCACCCAAATACCAATTCTMACTTTAAACTGCCGCCAAGGTCAGAGGGATGCGAACTCAAGGAGAGGACATGGAATTGCAGAATTGCACAAAGGAAAACATTCCCCAACTCATGATTCACCAG
>NW_026625428.1:8460-10175 GCF_030028575.1 Malurus melanocephalus | reverse complement strand
GCCTTGAGTTCATTCCCTGCCATCAGGGATCTGCACACACTGATGTCACTCCCCTGTCCAGCCTTGTCCCATGGGAGTCCCAGCTCTCTCAGCCTCTCTTCTATGACAAATTCTCCAGCCTGTTCAGCATCTTGGTGGCCCTGCATTTTTGTGAATTAAATTTCCCTAACAGGGAACTGAACCTCCCCTGGGGCAAGTTAAGTCAATTTTCTCTTCTCCTATGGTTCGGAAAAGGGAGAGAGGTCTGATGTTAAACCATTTCCATTCAGACAACTACAGAGACCAACAAGACCAATCCTTTTTCTGCAAATTCAATGTCCCCAGTTCCCTGAATTTCACCTCATTTGTCCTGTTCTCCTTACCCTTCACCAGTTTTCCWTTCCATGTGTCAGTCCGAGCCCAGCACTGGAACCTCACAGTGTCACTGTTCCTGGTCCAGCTGAGATGACCACTATGGATCAAGAGCACAGGACTTTGGGGAGCTTGGGTTGATGCCACAATGATTTTTGTCTTTTTTCTTTCACGTATGTGTAACCTTCCCAGTACTTTTCCAGACTCTTTTCCCCAGCTAGAAAGAAAAAACCTATTCAGAGCTCCAAGCCCTGGGGGGCACAGGGCAGCTATCCTATCTTGTTTCTTTTTGGGAACCAAGGTCTTCAAGACATGTTTTCATAGACAAGTACCGAGGAGACCAAGGAGGGGGCCTCCAGAGAAGAAGCTTGACCTGGTGGGAATTGCATCAGCACTTGTCCTTCGAATCGGTGCTTTTTATCAATTATACTAATTTCCWAAAAATTTATAAAACTGTATTCATCCCTATGAGGGTAGGATTTTGTAGATATCCTTCTTTGACTGCCCCTGGAGCTCCAATAAAGGTCCACTTTTMTATTASCTCCTGTACTCAAATCATCTSSAGTTGCATTTCTGGGTTGAAAAAGGCAACAGGGTGACCTTCATAAATCTTGGGGATTGCTTTCCCWTCTCCATCAGGAAAGGCCTGGAATAGAGGAGTGGGCTGGTGAGATGSAGCCAAGTAGGCAAGGAGTGAATGCACTGGAAGGATCAGCCCCTCAGCCCCAGAACAGCTGCAAAGCCCAGAGCAGCCCCAAGGGCTCGGAGGGAATGGGGACCCTCTTCAACAACACACCCACAAACCACAGCACATGATTACCATGGGGTGACATCAGTGATGCGATGAGTGACCAGCTCCACCACGCTTTGGTCATGTCTCCAGCCTGCCATGACATGCACCATCAACACCAGTCTTTAACCTCCAATACTCACATTTAAAATCTGTGTCAAGGTCACATAGTCATAAACTCAGGAGAAGGAAAAAGAATCACAGAATTCCAATTATGAACACCTGAACCATGACAGAGAAAGAAAGACAATCTCGATGACGAACCGCAAGTAATTATTGGGTTTTGCCAATAGGAACACAGAGTTAAGCTTTAAAGGATGTAAGTTATGAAATGGTATTATTTGAATGAAGAATGACATCATAGAYCTGCCCAGGCACTCGTTTGTTGTTTGTTTAAAGGATTTCTTAATGAGGTCAAAGAAAACATTTCAAATAGCAGACTATAATACCATGTAAAGTTGAGAAATACAAATGGACCATAACACTGGTACAAGTTCAGCCTGAATAATCTTTACTTTTCCAGACACCCTCTCTTGATCCTATTCAAAACACAAGGCCATGAGCTCTCTTTCAT
>NW_026625428.1:4374-5950 GCF_030028575.1 Malurus melanocephalus | reverse complement strand
GGTGCCGTAGTATTCTTAGTAGTTTGCAGTAATAAAACTATTTTGCAACTTAAGTTATTCAGCCTGTCTGACCATTCTCTGGAGCATATACCTAGCTTTCTCTCAATTATCTTATGTTATCTGAAAGCCATAAATTTTAATGATAATTGGGCTTTTGCTCTCCCTTCTTCCTCTCCGGTGGGGGAAAGGAGAGAACGTCGTGGGTGCAGTGCTTTTTGGCTTTCAGCACAGTCCAAACCACGACACATGGGAAGGCCAGAACTGCTCCCACCTCACACTGCACTCACCAGGGCTCAGGAGACAGCAAAAGTCATCTCCTCTGCCCCATCACAACACCTTTCCCAATCCTGCCCTTAAACATAGCGTCCCTTTTCCCATGGTGGAACAGGGACACTCCTGATCCATTTCTTCTCAACCAGAAACAGAATGGCCTTTTATCAGAAGAAACCTATTACTCCAATTCATACAAACTCATTCATAGCGAGTGAGGATGACTCTTCCCAACAAGCAGCACTTGGCAGCTGCCCTTGCTTAGCTCCAGCACATGTGCAGGTTCTGTCAGATTTTCAGTGTTGGCCCAATGGATCCAAGTCCTGGCTGACAGCACTGAAGCCTTGCTGCCTTCTGCACTTTGGGACAATGACCAAAAGCCTCTGGCCCCAGCCCTTCCAACACTTCTCAGTCCACCATGCTGGGCACCAACACAACCCGAACCTGCCTGGGTGGTCAAGGATCATGCAATGCTCACCTCCAGTAACCCTGGGTGACCTCCAAATCCTTTTTCTGGCAATCACAGGTGGTGTCACCCTTTCACATTCAGCCCATATATAGAGCCAAAAGGTCCTGGATATCAAAATCTTAAAAACAAGAGGAGAACCAAGATACCCACAGAGCACAGTGAACAGGGAAAGTCAGGTCCAGTGTCACGCTTAGCCGGTTGGGGTCAAGGTGGGGAATGATGGAATGTGAGAAAAAAGGCAACATCTACAATAGATCTGCAAATGCTAGAGCAGCCAGAAAGCGCTGGGATTGTACTGGGTCCCTCGTCACAAAAGACCCACAAAACACAGCACATCAGGGCCACACTGTGACCTTGCCGATTGCACCACAGCTCTCCAAAGTTTTAGTCATTTATTTGGGCCGGCCTAACACACATCTTCCATGCAAATCCTCCCAAATACCATCCGTGCTTAAAAGCTGCCGTCAAGGTCAGACATGGCTTCAAGAGAATGACATGGAAATGCGGAATTTCATGAAGAAATGCCCAATCCCTGACTGAGAAGGAAAGAGGAACACTCTGACAGTCAGGTAATAATTATTTTTTCTTTTTACCAGGAACACATTAAGTATTAAGACATAAAGATTATAAGATATGAAACCTTGTGACTTCAATGTGAATGAATAAATGAAGTCATAGACCAGCCTTGGTAAAAAAGGGATTGGATCATACTAGTTGTTTGCTTGTTTGTATTTCTGAATGAGGTCAAGAAACACACTTAAAATGAAAGAGTCCATTGTCAGATATGTTACAGAAATAAAAATGGACAATAAATAGAACAAATTCATCCTGACCAGT
>NW_026625428.1:0-2651 GCF_030028575.1 Malurus melanocephalus | reverse complement strand
TGATGCTAAGAAGAAATTGTGTTCTGCGGGGAGGAGGAGATGCCCCCACCCTACGTCTGAAGTAAGTGGATGCTTAGAAGAAGCTGTGTTCTGCCAGGAGATTTGTGATAGTGGTCTTACACTGCTGAAACAATGCAGTTTGGCCTTGAGGAACATTCTTTCCTTTCTGCTACGAGGTAAAGAAAATACTCCCTTGCCACCAGCAGTCAGAAACACTGACTGTTTCTTGGGAAAAGAACTTCCACAGCTTGGAGCTGTGAGAACGCCTCTCCTATGATGCTGGACAACAACCGTAATGAGTAGTTTGATCTATGTTAGACTTTCATTCCTGTCCCCTGTGAGTGCAGGAAAACATGGGGGTGGGGATGGAGAGGGGAGGATCTGGGAAAGAGACGGGTTCCAGAAAGGATAACAGGTGTCTTAAAATGTCCGTTTTCACTTTTCTTCTTGCAAATTTTTCCCTATCTTTGTTCCCCTCCCTGGTGCCGTAGTATTCTTAGTAGTTTGTAGTAATAAAACTATTTTGCAACTTAAGTTATTCAGCCTGTCTGACCATTCTCTGGAGCATATATGTATCTTTCTCTCAATTATGTTATGTTATCTGAAAGCCATAAATTTTCATGATAATTGGGCTTTTGCTCTCCCTTCTTCCTCTCCAGTGGGGGAAAGGAGAGAACGTCGTGGGTCCAGTGCTTTTTGGCTTTCAGCACAGTCCAAACCACGACACATGGGAAGGCCAGAACTGCTCCCACCTCACATGGCACTCACCAGTGCTCAGGAGACACCAAAAGTCATCTCCTTTGCCCCATCACAACATCTTTCCCAATCCTGCCCTTGAATTCATAGGGTCCCTTTTCCCATGGTGGAAMAGGGACACTCCCGGTCCATTTCTTCTCAACCAGAAACAAAAAGGCCTTTTATCAGAAGAAAACAATTACTCCAATTCATACAAACTCATCCCTCCCTACCCAGGATGACTCCTCCCAACAAGCAGCACTTGGCAGCTGCCATTCCTTAGCTCCAGCACATGTCCAGGTTCGGTCAGATTTTCAGTGCTGGCCCAATGGATCCAAGTCCTGGCTGACAGCACTGAAGCCTTGCTGCCATCTGCACTTTGGGACAATGACCAAAAACCTCTGGGCCCAGCCCATCCAACACTTCTCAATCCACCATGCTGGGCACCGACACAACCCGGACCTGCCTGGGTGGTCAAGGATCATGCAATGCTCACCTCCAGTAACCCTAGGTGACCTCCAAATCATCTTTTGGGCAATCACAATTGGCAACACCCTTTCACATTCAGCCCAAATATAGACCCAAAAGGCCCTGGATATCAAAATCTTAAAAACAAGAGGAGGACCAAGACACCCACAGAGCACAGTGAACAAGGAAAGTCAGGTCCATTGACAGGCTCAGCTGGTTGGGGTCAAGGTGGGGAATGATGGAATGTGAGGAAAAAGGCAACACCTGCAACACAACTGAAATGCCAGAGCAGGCATACAGGGCTGGGATTGAACTGGGCCCTTCTTCACAAAACACCCACAAAACACAGCACATCAGGGCCACACTGTGACTTCGCTGATTGCACCACAGCTCTCCAAAGTTTTAGTCATTTATTTGGCCCAGGCTAACACTCATCTTCCATGCAAATCCTCCCAAATACCATCCGTGCTTAAAAGCTGCCATCAAGGGAAGGCATGGCTTGAAGAGAATGACATGGAATTGTGGAATTTCATGAAGAAATGCCATACCCTGACAGAGAAGGAAAGAGGAACACTCTGACCTTCAGGTAATAATTATTTTTTCCTGTTAACAGGAACACAACATTAAGATATACAGGACATAAATATGAAACCTTGTGGCTTAAATGTGGAATAAATGAAGTCACAGACTAGCCTTGGTAAAAAAGGGATTGGATCCCATTAGTTGTTTGCTTGTTTGTATTTCTGAATGAGGTCAAGAAACACACTTAAAATGAAAGAGTCCATTGTCAGATATGTTACCGAAACACAAATGGAAAATAAAAATAGAACAAATTAATCCTAACCAGTTCCTGAGTATCCACTTCTTCTCTCTTGATCTCATTCAACACTCAAGTAGATGAGCCCAGACTTCATAGGTCACCGCTGAACCGCATCACAGCTTGGTCAGTGCCAAACAACGACCTCATCAATGACATCGCACCTCTGCTAGGCTATAGCTGTTTATACAACCGTCACTGACACACAGTGAAACAATCAAATTATCATAAGACCAATTCATGAAAGCCACCGCCAAGGTCAGGTGGACACAGCCCTTGAAGAGCAGGACATGACACTGCGGAGCTGGAAGAAGAAAAACACTCCCCAGCTCACGACTCACCAGGCTGGGCCATTGAAGAGCTGCTGCCTGCAAAATGCCCCAAGGCCATGGGCCAAGGCTGTCCCACCCCTCCACGAGCAGCATAAAAGCCGGCCCAGCGCCTCTCTCCCTCACACGCTTCTCCTCACGCCTTCTTCTCCTGCTCCTGCCCACAACCAGGTGAGCCTCAAGCCCCTGCCCCTCCTGCTCCTGCCCCCCTGGCCCCTCTCTGCCAGCACGCTCCGCCCCAGCCTCAGCAGCCCTCACGCCTCCCCACAGCCCCACAACAGCCTCCACACTCCCCAGCCCTC
>NW_026625427.1:17532-18733 GCF_030028575.1 Malurus melanocephalus | reverse complement strand
GATGGAACACACGAGTAAAGCACCAGGAGAGCTCGCAGCACACAAAAGAGGAAATATCTTTCTAAACAAGAATAAGCCACACTTTCAGCTTGGCTTTCACTGCAGGAAAGATATCCCCTGAAGCTTCTAAATCAATGTTCTGCCGTGGAAACCCCTCTCAGTGTGTTTTGTGCACAGCAGCACCTCGTCTTTGCTGCCATGGAGGGCCCAGGGGCCCCTCTGGGGATGATTTAAATGCCCAATTTCTGAAGGTGCTCTGCTGTGTGTTGGCTGCAGCAGGCAGGTGTTTGCAGATATCACAGGCTGTAATTATTTATCTCTTTACCTGGGGAAAGAGGTAATAATTACTACTAATTTGTAAATGCCTTCCTCTGCCAGGCACAACAGTGTCTTGGCTGCTTTTCCCCTTTTCCTCAGGGGGCAGGAGTTGGGAATCACCAAGGGAAGGAAACAGCACGAACTCATTTCCCCACCAATTGATTCTGAACCACCCTCAGAGTAATTCTGGCAGTCCTGGATCCATAACAGCTCACATGGGACTTTATTCAATCACAAAACCGAAATCTCTGGAGATAAACCTTCCTGAAATTTGGGAGCCCTGGGATAGGATTGCAGCAATAACCTCTCCAGTCTCTCTCTGCTCCCACAGTACATCAATAGATGTGTGCAGACACTTCTTATTTGCTTGTTTAAAATGATTCCTCAGAGCACTGAACTGTGCTTCCCCCATTCATCTGGAATCCAAGGGAGGTGGGAGGGGGAATTGTTTTTCTGTGCCAGTCTACATCTTTCACTGCCTCTTTAAAAACCAGGAAATGAGGATCTGTCTGTCTGCCTGGTGCAGAGGGTGATTCACACACTATTACAACAGAAACACAAAAGTCATGTAGCTGTAATACCAATATAATTAAAACTGGATATAATTAAAACAATTGGCTGATGGCAAACAGACGCTACAGCCCTGCACAGCCATTCTAAAGGAGAATAAACAGAGGTAAAAAGGCACCTTTTGGGTTGTGCAACCCTTTTCAGTAAATTAATTAAAAAGCCACAGAGATTTTTATGTCACAGGAAGCAGAATACTTTTGCAGAAGCTTTCAAGTAACAAATTTTGTATTATGGTCTCTCAACCACTTTTCTCTGCCAAAGTAGCACCATGACTGTGGCAAGTCTGTAAGGAAATAAATGAGCTTATGGACGT
>NW_026625427.1:11580-13122 GCF_030028575.1 Malurus melanocephalus | reverse complement strand
AAAAAAAAAAAAAAAACACACACACACACAAAACAACAACAACAAAAAAAAAAGCAAAAAAACCCACCTAGAATAATATTTAAGCAGAAACATGGGGATTTTTCCCATCATTGATATATGCAATGTTTTATTTATTATACAGTAGCTCCAAGAGAGGCAGAATTTTCAATTTGAGAGCAGAACAGGGCAACCAGTCTTTAACTGATCAAACACAGAGTCAATAATTACTAGCATCAAATATTTCCAGGGATTTAAGTGCTCTGAAATTTAAACTGCTGTGAACTTGGGTTGGTTTTGGGGTTTGTTGTTTTGTTTTGTTTATTTATTTTTTAATGGATTGAATTAATGTTCTCCAGGGATTTTCAAACAAACAAACTGACCTAAATCAGCTACCCAGAATGCAGCATTTCAAAATTTCAAATCATCCACAAACATGAAAATCCCTGACCTGGAGGCTGGGCTGGGGTCTGAGGGAAAGCTCTGCTGGGAACCAGGAGGAGAAAGAGCCAAGGAGATGCAGAATTGGGAGACCCATGATGGGAAGAACTTCTGTAACTCCTGAAAATGTTATTGCGAAGTGCAGATACTTCTGAAGTTCTGTTTCGTGTTACACTAAATGTTTTACACACTAAATGAGCACATTTAGTCTTCCAGGAATACAATATAGCACATAGATAACCTTTTCTGCTCAATTAAAGGGAAAAAAAGTTATAGCAAAATACAAATACTTTCATAAAAACACAATCAGATGAACGGCATTTAATTAAAAATGTGGGAAATAATTCATGCAAAGCTTGGAACATGACTTTTCCTTTCCCACCAGATGTTTTTTTCTTAAAGTTTGCTCATTTGTGCCTGGTGCCTGCAGTGTGTGTGCATGTTCTGGATTTAGAGATGGAGCACATCTCCCCTGCTGTATTATCCTGAATTTCCCTGTCCTTGCAGGGGCAGCCCCTTCTGTTGGATGGCTGTTAAGCCACACCAGGTGATGTCTTCATTTTTTTCTCTCCAAAAAATACAAAATATGAGATCTCCAAGAGCACAAGTGGATATTTATGGGCAGCCCGACATGTGAAAATGGTGCCATAAACCCTGAACAGCTGCATTTCCTATTATTGTTGGTGTCATTGTCATCTCTCTTGATTCCTAAACCTATAGATACAGAAAAACCTTCATTTTCTCCTGACATGATCATTATAAATAACCAATAAATTGTGCAAAGATAAAACCCTCACAAAACCACCATTTTCAGCACAAAACGTGGGGTGACACCAGCAGAGAGACACTGTGAAAACCGGGGTTGTGAAATTACTGATGAAAAATAAAACATTGAATTATTGCACCTCTTTTCTGGCATGAAAGTAACGCTCTGCCTTTTATGACAGAAATTACACTGAGGCAATTTTCCGACAATGGCAAAGCCTCAAATGTGTGACCAGGTTATTGGGCAGTGGTGCCGATGTGAAATGCAGGAATTTGAGCCCAAAATGGGTGATTTTTCCAATTGTTTATGCAATGCCCAGGAAAGATCGAGATTGGTCT
>NW_026625427.1:3714-10450 GCF_030028575.1 Malurus melanocephalus | reverse complement strand
CCAGAACACTTTCAGGAAAACTTTTCCACCTGTTTCTGTGAAATTCTACAACCACCAGACAGGGTTCCAGTCTCTCACTGGTTTTATTTTCCACATTTAGTTCGTGTCTGAAAGCTGCAGATCCTGCCCATCCATGTCCAAATGAGCACTGCCAGGTTTTTTTTCCAGCAAAACCTTTCCAAAAGGAGCAATCAGGAGTCAGCACACCCAGGAAATGGAAGTTTACACTTTGAAATATGCAAGGCAGTGTGTGTGTATGGGAAATATGGGAAACCCTTTACACTATCAGGATTGCCTTCTTTTGAGCCCTGGGAGGCAAATATTTTGTGGTTAGTTTTTAAAGTCTTTTTTTAAAAAGTTTTTTTTCTGTAAGTTTTGCCATGGAATATTGTAAACAGCTGTGTTTGTCACTGACCTTTGCTGTATGCATAGATATACACAGTGTTAGCAAAAAGTTAAGGAAGTGAATAAAAATGTAATACAGGGCTCTCCAAATAATTTGGGAATAGTTTTTCATAAAATTCAGAAAAAATCTGTCACAGAATGACTGAATCTAATCACACTAGCTAAAGATATGCAAGAGAGAGACAGAGAGAGGAAATATTAGCAGCACTTCCAGTTTTCTATCCTCACAGGAGCTCCAGATATGTGAGATATATTCCATGTTTAAAAGGAAAGAGAAAATAAAACAAGACAGGCGAAGCACAGAGTCAAAAAAGTTTTCAAGCAATGTTCTCTAACCAGAATGTTCAGGAGTTGGTCTTATTTCTGCAAGTTAACAGTAGGAATGAGTAGCAGTTAGTAAATGTAGCTCATCTCCTTTGAGATTTTGAGCCTGTCAGGAGCATATTGTGTGAAAAAAAAAATATTCTACAAATGAGGTGACATTGTGCTATGTGACAAAATAACTTAATGTAATGGAAAAAAACAATAAACCAGAAATTACAGAAGGCAACTCTATTAAAAATTAAAGAAAAAAAGGTGTCATTTTAAACTAGCTATTCCAAATGACAACACACAGAGAGGACAGTAAATGCTTGGTCAAGGTGGAATCATTGATTTTGGTGTCTCTCAACAAATCTTCTCAAATCCTGACTACAGTTTTGGGGTGAGATATGAAAAATGAGCTCTTGAAGAAGACAATTTTCAGGAGTCTGTTTAGGAAAAATGGGAGCATTTTCAGTCTGCCACAACGGCATTCCACTCCTCAAGAGGATTTTTCTGTGGAAAATCTGTGGATTATCCCCACTGGTGTCACCAAGTGGTCTCTGAACAAGAGAATTTGGGTCCCCTGACGATGACACCAAACCCCAGGAGTGTCCCACGGTGACAGGGCCTGGCAATCCTGGGTTCTGGGACTGGAGACATCACCCAAAGTAATCCCAGGAGTGCTGGCAAAGCCTGCCACTCTCTCAGAACATGAAGAGGACAAGCAGGATGGGTTTTTTTTTTTTTTTTTTTTCCCCTAGGGGCTCCTCAGAGGCAGAGTTTCAGTTTAAATCCTGATTACAGCAGCTTTCAGAAGGATAAGTTGTGACCACGTAGCTCTGAAAAGGAGCAAGATTTCCAAGACAAATCCCTTATTCAACTTACAAAAAGCCTGAGAACACAAGGTTATGCCAATTTGAAGCAATTGATATTTAATAAAGATTTGTGGTAATTTTTGGTCTCAGCCTTAAATAACTCCATTCAACTGAATTTGTCTTAATTTCAAAGCATCTTTTTCAGAGTGCACTCCCTGAATAGCCAAGCCATGAAACTCGGCCAAAAATGAAAAAAAAAAAAAATACCAACGATGCAAATACAGTCTCATGTGAATGAGTCCAAGGAAAATTAATTTATCAAGACATTACAAGTTACTTTCATTTGGACAGAAATCTGCTTATCAATGCTGCACAGTCTGTAGAAATGTATACYGTGTTGTTATCTGCTTTTCTTCAAAAAAGAAAATTTATCTTTCTGTCACACARAGTGTGGTAACTAACTGATTTATGCTTTGGCATGGAATGCTATTCCAATTCTGTATAATGAGWAAAGAAATAMAACTGATTAATCAAGTACTGGGTTAAAAAAAGTATCTGCCATTTATTGCCGTGCATGGCTCTTGTGTTCCAAGGTGGCTTTTGTATTCCATGTTTGAACCTTTTTTGTCCATAGAGAAATTTTTGCAAACATTAACAAAAGCAGTAAATTAGTGCCAAGGGGCACAAGTTCCTGTTGTGTAAGAAGGGCACATGAGGGTGATACCAGAGACGACCTTGCTCAAAACCAGGCACTGTTCACACACCAGTTTTAGGGATTTTATTCTGTTTTAATGGCCAAGGGATTGCATTGTCAGACATACTAATATGAATTTTGCAGTGAAATTTGATGAATTTGACAGGGTTTAGGGGCTCTCGCTAAGGGAGCAGAGAGATGATGGCATTGCATCACTTCAAAGCCATTATGTCAACAACTTCTCTGTGTCAATACTGCTCTGCATCCATTTCCTTCATGAGAAATGGTGATTTAAACACTTCCAGGGCTCAGCTTTTCCCTACAGGGCTTTGCCTGCTTGTGTCATTTTTCATACAGTAATGAGGACTAATTACACACTGTACCATGCTGATAGCCAGGGCAGCCCTCCCCACTCACAGCTCGGCTGTCTCTGTGACCTGGAAGGGAGGGGAAGGAAAAGGAGTATAGAACTCATTTTTCTTATCAGAAAGGAAAGGGTTTTGCTCTTCTCACCCCTGCTTTCTCTGTCCTCGTGCCTTTACACATGGAAGACCCCAGCGTGCCCACAGAGGGAGTTTTTCTGGAGAATCAATGTGGAATTACTGTCAGAACAGCAAAACTCTGAGGCACTTTGGTGTTTTATGAAAGGCCTAAGCCCATAAGCCCTACAAAAAACCAAAATTTTCCTTGGTCTGGGAAGGCAGTGAATGGGTAAAGAGAACGAAAGAGAGGAAAGAGGAAGGTTCTCTGTGTGTAGAGGGGCAGGATTTTAAACAGGGGCGTTTGCAGCCGCTGTAGTCCAAGCTGACAGCTTCTCCAAGTACTTTTATCATTTGCTTGGGGGCTTTTCAAAATCTTCTTTTTTTAAAAAAAAAGTCAAGTTTATCTTGTTTTAATAGGCCAACATTTATCTTCTTACTGCAATTCACTTTCTCTGAGGTTGTAAGATTTAATCTAAGGGGCTGTAAATGTAAACCAGAGGGTTCTCACACTGAAATGCAGAGCTTTTTTTGCTTTCTTTTTAACTACCTTTAATCCCTGCTGAAAGAGACCCACATTGGAGCGATCCTAAACTCACAAACTGATTTATTTTCCTGCCCTCTTGAATAGTATTAAGTGCAGACTTGAGGATCTTCAGTGGTCCCTGAAACACCTCTCTCAACACTTTCTGGATAAAATAATCCCACATATTTCATCCTGATTCATCATTAGTTTCTTGTCACATTTCGACAAAAATAAAACAATCTCATGGATTTTTTTTTCCTCATTCATCCTGAATTTTGAAACAATGAGGAGGGTAAGGGCCTTTAGTCCAGAGCTCAACCAAAATTCAGCGATTTAAGAGTTTAACGATGCAGAATTTCTGCCCAGTGGTCCATTCTCCCCCTGCTCATTCAGTGAATTGGAGAGACAGAACATTTTCCTCAAATTTTAACCAGACTTCAGGAGAACCCTCTTATCTAACCTGTTACCTTTTGTGCCTCATGACCTATATCTCCTGCTCTGATTCTAAAGTGGAATAAAACTTAACAGTTTTGGTGACAAGTTTTCATTTATTTGGGGATTTTACTGTAATTAATTMATTTCCTGGGATTCATAAGACCCAAGTACTTTGCTATCTCTGTCTAATTTTATAAACAGAGAGGTTGAATTCCCATTTGCAGACTGCACTGGGCACTGCAAATGGTTATAACCTGTGGGTTGCTTCCTGCAATTTTTCACACTTGGGTGTCAAACCATTCCAGGGGGGTTTAGGTTATGAAACACTTGTGATTCCTTCAAAATTCACTAATAGCCATTATTTCTATGTTTGGAAAGTAGCCCAAAACACAGTTTTTGCCACGAAATACACACACTGCTGTGAATACCAGACAAAAACCTATCAGATTTTGGGTTGGTGGGTGAGTTCAGGGTTTGCACTCCAGGCCAGCTTCATTGCACCTCAGCATCTCCCCTGTTTGGAGGAGAGTTTAGGAACAACTCTCCCTTCTCATACACTGAGTATTGTTCTGATCCAAACCCAAGTAACATGGTGTGTCTGCTAAAACAATTGCAAAAGCTGAGAAAAAAATTAGACTGAGATGTTCACAGAAACACCTATGGTGACTGTGCTTTTCAGATACTCAATAGCATAAAACAAATTTAGAAAAAGAGGTGATAATTTGAGATTGATGGTTCATTTTGCAAGTCTCCAAAGAAGTGAGAGGAGGCTGGATTTAAAGAATGTAGTTAAAGTAGGGTGCATTTTTAAATTTTCCTGCCTTAGTTTCACATCAGTACTTCAAATAATACACCACTGAATGCTGAAAAAGGTTTTAGTTATTTCAGATACTGTAAAGTAGTAACTAAATCTCTGATCTCAGCATTAGGCATTTTTGTTTCTGCTCAAGGTTTGAAAAGAGTTGTCAGAAAACCACAGAGATAGCAGCACACTGTGAGGAAGAGGATGGTGCACTYCTAAGGATATATCCCAGGATTTGCAGGGCACTTTTAGATCATCAATTCCTCATATTTTCCCCATCCTGAACCTTAGCTGCATGACACTCCCAGACTGGTGCTGATGGAAGAGATCTGTGATGGGATACACATCTCACTCTCAGCCTCCAAGAGTATTTGAACTTCTCTTTTATGTCAATCTTTAAAATTATTCCATTTAGGGTCTCCGGTTCTAAACTGACTTTGGATCCAATATTGCCTATTTTTTAAAGACTGACAAGGCATCTCACAACTCCCGCAGTTACACTTTCCATGCAAATATTTTCCTCATCCAAACTTCCACGTGGTCTACGTTCCTGTAAAACTTCTGTGACGATAACAAAAAATGTTCCAGGACCAAGGTTAAGCAAATCACTGCAAAGGGGCACAGAACTGAGCCCTCCTACCTTCTAAATAAACAAATAGCAAACAAAACAAGCCACAAAACAACTTAAGACAGTTTCAATTTCAGTGAAAAAATTTGCTCAGAATTTATTGGAGTGTTAGGAGACAGAATAGAGATAAAATATTACTTAAAAAAAAGTGTATTTAAAAACAACCCAAAAAAACCCCAACCACCACAATCCAACACTGGAAAACCATGGAGTTTTTCTGAGTTGCTCTGATAACAGCACTTTCCATACAAATGCACCTAGTAAACAAAAACCTGTTAAAATTGGCTNGATCAGCAATTCCTCGTATTTTCCTCATCCTGAACCTGAGCTGCAGGACACTCCCAGACTGGTGGTGATGGAAGAGATCTGTGATGGGACACACATCCCACTCTCAGCCTCCAAGAGTATTTGAACTTCTCTTTTAAGTCAATCTTTACAATTATTATGTTTAGGGTGTCAGGTCCTAAACAAATTTTGGATCCAATCTTGCCTATTTTTAAAGACTGGCAAGGCATCTCACAACTCCCACAGTTACACTTTCCATGCAAATATTTTACTCATCAAAACTTCCACATGGTCTACGTTCCTGTAAAACTTCTGTGACGATAACAAAAAATGTTCCAGACCAAGGTTAAGCACATCACTGCAAAGGGGTGCAGAACTGAGCCCTCCTACCCTCTAAACAAACAAATAGCAAACAAAACAAGCCACAAAACAACTTAAGACACTGTTTCAATTTCAGTGGAAAAATTTGTTGAGAATTTGTTTGGAGATAGAATAGAGATAAAATATTACTAAAAAAAAGTGTATTTAAAAACAACCCCAAAAAACCCCAACCACCACAATCCAACAATGGAAAACCCCGGAGTTTTTCTGAGTTGCTTTGATAACACTGCTTTCCATACAAATGCACTTATTAAACGAAAACCTGTTAAAAATTGACTGAAGTGGTATTGAAAGCTCCAAAAACCCCAGGAGACATAATTACCCTGTAGCTGATTCCTAATTAGGCTCTTCTAAGGAAGCAGAAGAAAGTTTTAGGGAGTTTGACTGTGCAACTATCTGATTTATGATCATTTTAAATAGGAATTGCAGCTGAACCATCCTCCCAATCTGCCTTGTCCATACCTTGAATCAGCTCATACTGCAGGTCTTCTAAACAGTGGGTTACTAAAAAAAAGAGTAATAGTCACTCCTAGAATGCAAGAAAGGACTGATTGTTGTCTGTTGCCAGTAAAAATCCAGAGCCACTATTGAGGAAATGACCATCTTACATAATAYTAAAAATTAACCTGTTTAAGGAAAAGTTGCTGATAGACAGGTAGAATATGGCAAAACCTGTCTTTTTATGTCTGACCAAGGTCTAAATTATTTTCTTTTCCTGCAGAGATGAGGAACAGGATTGATCACGTGGGAAAAATATCACAAAATATTTTCTAAACTGCTGATGATTTATCTGTCCATGTCCCATGAATTCATTGTTGGCCTCAATATCCCCTCCATCCAGYKGGTCWCAATGCTAGAAATGAGTGCCTCACCTCTGTCTGTGCTCTGGCATGGTTGGGATTGGATTTCTGTTATTTGGACAATGTTTTTGGAGCAGAAAGCTGTTTGTGATGGCCGTGTTAAGCTGGAGCTGTACCCCAAGG
>NW_026625427.1:0-1136 GCF_030028575.1 Malurus melanocephalus | reverse complement strand
GTAAAGGTCTCATGCCATTCTTCTCAAGCAGGAGATGCTTGAATTTTATTGAAAATATTTCAAAATGTTGTAAATGTATAAATACAAGCACACAACAGATTTAATCAGACTGGTTTGGGTAAACACTTGCAGTGCGGCAAAGGACGTGGGCTTTGACAAATCCCAAATATCAGCTGAGAGCCTCTGAAACCTCAGGATTTGGGGAATAATGGTGTAGGAATTGTTAATTGTAAACTAACACACATGAGGAGACTCTTCTGCTACCTAAGTACCTCAAACTCTGCACTGAGAAACGGATTTTCTCAGGACAGCATTTGGGTAATTGGCTGATAGTCTTTCATTTGGGTGGATGGGGCCATATTTAAGCAGCAAAAAAATTGAAAGAAACAGGAATTTTGCAGACATATATTTAAAGTTGCAAAATATTAAAAAAAGAGACAAGTCCCACTTCCCTTGTTGTAGTTTAAAATACATTTAGTCCTGGTTTTATTTCTATCTTTAGCTTAAAATTCTGCTTCAAAACAGGAGCAAGCTGAAAACAAAGGCTAATGATTTCATCTCCCAAATGAAACACAGAATATTTAGAGCTGGATTCCAGATTGACACACVACTGCACTGCCTGGGAATTTAAGGGATCACACCTCTCTGGAACACCCTAAAGCACAGCTTCTGAAATGTTCCCCTGTCATTTAAACACACTGTAATCACATGCAAATGCCATTACTAGGGGGTGGCCAAGTCCAGGGCTGTGAGTTAAAGTCATCACAGTTTATGAAGGGAAACAATTCCTACAGTTTTACCTTTTGCTGAGTGAGATGCACAACATTAATTTCCTTAAATTGCATTTGAACTATCTCTTAGTATACATTTTCTAATKTAAAACTTACTGAAAAAGAGTGGAGAAGGGGGAGAAAGATACAAGGGAAGGGAACCCGATGCTTTCAGCACCTTCATCCTGAGACAAATAGAATAAAACTGCACCATTAAAATTATAAACCGAGAGCACAGGAAGGTCAAACAGCATTTGCATTTTGAATGGAACAGTTTTGAAAGCTTACCTTGATATTTTTACTTCTTCTAGCAGGATCTAAATGTTTGATGAAAAAATCTGAAAATATCACTGAAAAAGTGTCCCA
>NW_026625426.1:0-12875 GCF_030028575.1 Malurus melanocephalus | reverse complement strand
TATTATTATTATTTTTATTATTTTATTATTATAGGGACGCATGTATAGGATGGAGCACACATATGTAGGATGGAGCACACACATGTATGATGGAGCACACACATGTAAGATGGAGCAGGTGACCTCCACCATGCACACACACGCACATGTGACACACATATATGACACATACATGTGCCAAAGCAATGTGACATGTATATGACGTGTACACATATATGATGTAGCAGAGTTATAAAGCAGAAGCCAGAAATCCGCATAGGATAAAGCAGGTGCCATGTACCCATATATGATAAAGGAGGGTGCCACGCACACATGTATGACAAAGAAGGGTCTGTAATTCCCACAGCCATGGCAGCTCTGTGCCATAAATCGATATATGATAAAGGCTCTCTAATTCCCACAGCGATGCCAGGCCAGTGCCACACACACATGTATGATAAAGGCTCTGTAATTCCCACAGCCGTGCCAGCTCTGTGCCACACACCGATATATGACAAAGCCCAGTGCCACACACACACACAATAAAGGGTCTGTAATTCCCACAGCCGTGCCATCCCCAATACCACACATTTCTACGACAAAGCAGGGTCTGTAATTCTCATACCTGTGCCAGCCCAGTGCCATACACCGATATATGACAAAGCACGGTGCCGCACACACACACGATAAAGGGTCTGTAATTCCCACAGCGATGCCAGCCCAGTGCCACACACACATATATGACAAAGCCCAGGGCCACACACACACACACACACGATACAGGGCCTGTAATTGCGACAGCGATGCCAGCCCCGATGCCACACACATTTCTATGACAAAGCAGGGTCTGTAATTCTCATACCTATGCCAGCCCAGTGCCACACACACATGTATGACAAAGCAGGGAGCCTGTTATTCCCACAGCTATGGCAGCTCCGTGCCTTACACCGATATATGATAAAGCACGGTGCCACACACACACGATGAAGGGCCTGTAATTGCCACAGCGATGCCAGCCCAGGTGCCACACACCGATATATGACAAGGCACGGTGCCACACATACATGCCAAAGGGTCTGTAATTCCCACAGCGATGGCAGCCCAGATGCCATGTGCATGTACACGAGAAAGCCGGGTCTGTAATTCCCACAGTGATGCCAGCCCTGGTGCCACACACACATGTATGACAAAGCAGGGAGCCCGTCATTCACACAGCTATGGCAGCTCCGTGCCTCACACATGTACGTGACAAAGACGGGTCTGTAATTCCCACAGCCGTGCCAGTCCAGATGCCATATATGTTTCTACGACAAAACAGGGTCTATAATTCCCACACCTATGCCAGCCCATATGCCATATACATGTACGTGACAAAGACGGGTCTGTAATACCCACAGCGATGCCAGCCCAGTGCCACACACATGTACATGACAAAGCAGGGAGCCCGTCATTCCCACAGCTGTGCCAGCCCAGATGCCATGTACATGCACATACATACACATACATGACAAAGCAGCATGTCCTAAACACACGACAAAGCAGGGTCAGTAATTCCCATACCTATGCCAGCCCAGTGCCACACATCGATATATGACAAATCAGGGAGCCTGTTATTCCCACAGCCATGCCAGCCCAGATGCCATGTACATGTACATGACAATGACAGATCTGTCATTCCCACAGCCGTGCCAGTGCAGGTGCCACACACATTTCTACGAAAAAGCAGGATCTATAATTCTCATACCTATGCCACCCCAGATGCCACACATCATTATATGACAAAGCAGGGAGCCCATCATTGCCACAGCGATGGCAGCTCCGTGCCTTACACTGATAAATGACAAAGGGTCTGTAATTCCCACAGCGATGCCACCCAATGCCACACACATTTCTACGACAAAGCCGGGTCTGTAATTCCCACAGTGATGCCAGCCCTGGTGCCACACACCGATATATGACAAAGCAGGGAGCCTGTGCCATGTACATGTACATGACAAAGGTGGGTCTGTAATTGCCACAGCCGTGCCAGCCCAGTGCCACACACATTTCTACCACAAAGCAGGGTCTGTAATTCCCATACCTGTGCCAGCCCAGTGCCATGTACAATATATGACAAAGAAGGGGCCCGTCATTCCCACAGCTATGGCAGCTCTGTGCCTTACGCCGATATATGACAAAGGGCCTGTAATTCCCACAGCCGTGCCAGCCCAGATGCCACACACATTTCTACGACAAAGACGGGTCTGTAATTCCCATACCTATACCAGCCCAGTGCCTTACACTGATATATGATAAAGGGTCTATAATTCCCACAGCTATGCCATCCCAGTGCCATATACATATACATGACAAAGGCTCTGTAATTGCTGCACCTATGCCAGCCAAGTGCCATGTACATGTACATGACAAACGCTCTGTAATTCCCACAGCGATGGCCGCTCCGTGCCTTACACTGATAGATGATAAAGGGTCTATAATTCCCACAGCCGTGCCAGCCCAGGTGCCACACACACATATATGACAAAGCAGGGAGTCAGTCATTCCCACAGCCGTGCCAGGCCAGATGCCATATATATGTACATATATACACATATATGACAAAGCACGGTGCCACGCACGATAAAGGGTCTGTAATTCCCACAGCCGTGCCAGGCCAGATGCCACATACATTTCTACAACAAAGAAGGGTCTGTAATTCCCACAGCCGTACCAGCTCCATGCCACACACCCATATATGACAAAGCAGAGAGCCCGTCGTTCCCTCAGCGATGCCAGCCCAGTGCCACACGCATTTCTACGACAAAGCCGGGTCTGTAATTCTCATACCTATGCCAGCCCTGGTGCCACACACACATATATAACAAAGCAGGGTCTGTAATTCCCATAGCTATGCCAGCCCAGTGCTACACACCGATATGTGACTAAGATGGGTCTGTAATTCCCACAGTGATGCCAGGCCAGTGCCACACACATTTCTACAACAAAGAAGGGAGCCTGTTATTCCCACAGCTATGCCAGCCCAGATGCCATGTACCGATATGTGACAAAGGGCCTGTAATTGCCACAGCGATGCCAGCCCAGTGGCACACACACATGTATGACAAAGAAGGGAGCCCGTCATACCTATGTCAGCCTAGTGCCTTACACCGATATATGACAAAGGGTCTCTAATGCCCACAGCGATGCCAGCCCAGTGCCACACACACATATATGACAAAGCACAGTGCCACAAACACACACACGATACAGGGCCTGTAATTGCCACAGCCGTACCAGCCCAGTGTCCACGTACATGTACATGACAGAGCCGGGTCCATAATTCCCACAGCCGTGCCAGCCCAGTGCCATGTACAATATATGACAAAGGCTCTGTAATTGCCACAGCGATGCCAGCCCAGATGCCACACACATTTCTACGACAAAGCCGGGTCTGTAATTCCCACAGCGATGCCAGCCCAGTGCCACACACATGTACGTGACAAAGGTCTGTAATTGCCACAGCCGTGCCAGCCCAGTGCCATACGCATGTCTACAACAAAGCACAGTGCCACACACACACAATAAAGGGTTGGTAATTCCCACACACACATATAGGACAAAGGGTCTGTAATTCCCGGACCTATGCCAGCCCAGCACCATGTACATGTATATGACAAAGCACGGTGCCACACACACACGACAAGGGCTCTGTAATGCCCACAGCGATGCCAGCCCAGTGCCACATACCGATACATGACAAAAGGGTCTGTAATTCCCACAGCCGTGCTAGTCCAGATGCCATACGCATGTACATGACAAAGCAGGATCTATAATTCCTACAGCTATGCCAGCCCAGTGCCACACACATTTCTACAACAAAGCAGGGTCTATAATTCCCATACCTATGCCAGCCCAGTGCCACACACATGTACATGACAAAGCAGGGGCCCGTCATTCCCACAGCTGTGCCAGGCCAGATGCCATATATATGTATATATATACATATATATGACAAAGCACAGTGCCACACACACACACGACAAAGGCTCTGTAATTCCCACAGCCATGCCAGCCCAGTGCCATGTACATGTACGTGACAAAGGGTCTGTAATGCCCACAGCGATGCCAGCCCAGCGCCTTATACTGATATATGACAAAGGGCCTGTAATTCCCACAGCCGTGCCAGTGCAGTGCCATGTACATGTACATATATACACATACATGACAAAGCAGCGTGTCGTAAACACACGACAAAGCAGGGTCTGTAATTCCCACACTTATGCCAGTTCTGTGCCGTATACCCATGTATGATAAAGCACGGTGAGACACATACATGACAAAGGCTCTGTAATGCTCACAGCGATGCCAGCCCAGATGCCATGGACATGTCTACGACAAAGCCGGGTCTGTAATTCCCATACCTATGCCATCTCCCAGTGCCATATACATTTACATGACAAAGGATCTGTAATTGCCACAGCGATGCCAGCCTAGTGCCACACACATTTCTATGACAAAGCAGGGTCTATAATTCTCATACCTATGCCAGCACAGTGCCATGTACTGATACATGACAAAGACGGGTCTGTAACTCCTACAGCGATGCCAGCCCAGTGCCACACACATGTCTATGACAAAGCAGGGGCCCGTCATTCGCGCAGCTTTGGCAGCTCCGTGCCTTACACTGATACATGACAGAGGGTCTGTAATTGCCACAGCGATGCCAGCCCAGTGCCATGTACAATATATGACAAATCAGGGAGCCCGTCATTGCCACAGCCGTGCCAGCCCAGTTCCATACACATTTCTACGACGAAGCCGGGTCTGTAATTCCCACAGCCGTGCCAGTCCAGGTGCCACACACACATCTATGACAAAGCAGGGAGCCCGTCATTTCCACAGCTATGGCAGCTCCGTGCCTTACACTGATAAATGACAGAGGGTCTATAATTCCCACAGCGATGCCAGCCCAGTGCCTTACACATTTCTACCACAAAGACGGGTCTGTAATTGCCACAGCAATGCTAGCCCAGTGCCACACACTGATATATGATATAGGGTCTGTAATTCCCACAGTGATGCCAGCCCAGTGCCATGTACATATATATGACAAAGCACAGTGTCACACACACACAATTCCCACAGCGATGCCAGCCCAGTGCCATGTACACATACATGACAAAGCAGGGCCCGTCATTCCCGCAGCTATGGCAGCTCCGTGCCTTACACCGATATATGACAAAGGGTCTGTAATTCCCACAGCCGTGCCAGCCCAGATGCCATACACCGATGTATGACAAAGCACAGTGCCACACACACATATATCACAAAGCAGGGAGCCCGTCATTCCCACAGCGATGCCAGCCCAGTGCCATACGCATTTCTACAACAAAGCCGGGTCTATAATTCCCACAGCTGTGCCAGCTCTGTGCCATGTACATGTACATGACAAAGGGTCTGTAATTCCCACAGCGATGCCAGCCCAGTGCCATGTACATGGATATGCGAAAGCACGGTGCCACACACACACGACAAAGGCTCTGTAATTCCCACAGCAATACCAACCCAGATGCCATGTACCAATATATGATAAAGGCTCTGTCATTCCCACAGCGATGCCAGCCCAGTGCCACACACATTTCTACGACAAAGCCGGGTCTAGAATTCTCATACCTATGCCAGTCCAGTGCCATGTACAATATATGACAAAGACGGGTCTGTAATTCCCACAGCGATGCCAGCTCAGATGCCATACACCGATAAATGACAAAGCACAGTGTCACACACACACACGGTACAGGGCATGTAATTCCCACAGCCGTTCCATCCCAGTGCCATGTACATGTACGTGACAAAGGGTCTGTAATTCCCATACCTATGCCAGCCCAGTGCCACACACCGATATGTGACAAATCAGGGAGCCCGTCATTGCCACAGCCGCGCCAGCCCAGTTCCATACACATTTCTACGACGAAGAAGGGTCTGTAATTTCTACAGCCGAGCCAGCCCAGGTGCCATATATGATATACGACAAAGCACAGTGCCACACACACACGATAAAGGGCCTGTAATTCCCACAGCCGTGCCAGTGCAGGTGCCACACACATGTACATGACAAAGCAGGGTCTATAATTCCCATACCTATGCCAGCCCAGATGCCACACACACATATATGAGAAAGCACGGTGCCCGTCATTCCGCAGCGATGGCAGCTCCGTGCCTTACACTGATATATGACAAAGGGTTTATAATTCCCACAGCTGTGCCAGCCCAGGTGCCACACACATTTCTACGACAAAGCAGGGTCTATAATTCCCATACCTGTGCCAGCCCAGTGCCACACACGTGTACGTGACAAAGGGTCTGTAATTGCCACAGCGATGTCAGCCCAGATGCCACATATGTTTCTACAACAGAGCAGGGTCTATAATTGCCACAGCGATGCCAGGCCAGTGCCACACACATGTACATGTACGTGACAAAGCAGGGAGCCCGTCGTCCCCACAGCGATGCCATCCCAGATGCGACACACATTTCTACAACAAAGCAGGGTCTGTGATTCCCACAGCTATGCCAGCCCAGTGCCTTACACCGATATATGACTAAGTGTCTGTAATTTCCACAGCGATGCCAGCCCAGTGCCACACGGATTTCTACGACAAAGCAGGGCCTGTTATTCCCACAGCTATGCCAGCCCAGTGCCTTACACCGATATATGACAAAGTGTCTGTAATTTCCACAGCGATGCCAGCCCAGATGCCATGTACCGATATATGACAAAGGGTCTATAATTCCCATACTTATACCAGCCCAGTGCCACACACATTTCTACAACAAAGGGTCAGTAATTACCACACCTATGCCAGTCCAGTGCCACACACCGATGTACGACAAAGCAGGGGCCCGTCATTCCCACAGCTATGGCAGCTCCGTGCCTTACACTGATATATGACAAAGTGTCCGTAATTCCCACAGCCGTGCCAGCGCATTGCCATACACCGATATATGACAAAGTGGGGAGCCCGTCATTCCCGCAGCTATGCCAGCTCTGTGCCATGTACATGTATGACAAAGATCTGTAATTCCCACCGCCGTGCCAGCCCAGATGCCACACACACATGTATGACAAAGCAGGGTCTGTAATTGCCACAGCTATGCCAGTGCAGTGCCACACACACATGTATGACAAAGCCCGTCATTCCCACAGCGATGCGAGCCCGGTGCCATACACCGATATATGACAAAACACGGTCTATAATTCCCACAGCCATGCCAGCTCTGTGCCATGTACATGAATGTGCCAAACAAGGGTCTGTAATTGTCACAGCTATGCCAGCCAAGATGCCATACGTGTATATGACAAAGGGTCTCTAATTCCCACAGCGATGCCAGTCCAGTGCCACACGCATGTACACGACAAAGACGGGTCTATAATTCCCACAGCTGTGCCAGCTCTGTGCCTTACACCGATATGTGACAAAGGGTCAATAATTCCCACAGCCATGCCAGGCCAGTGCCATACGCATGTCTACGACAAAGGCTCTGTAACTCCCACAGCGATGCCAGCCCCGTGCCACACACATTTCTACGACAAAGCAGGGTCTGTAATTCCCATACCTGTGCCAGCCCAGTGCCATACACCGATATGTGACAAAGAAGGGAACCCGTCATTCCCACAGCCATGCCAGCCCAGTGCTATATACAATATACGACAAAGCACAGTGCCGCACACACATGATAAAGGGTCTGTAATTCCCGCAGCGATGCCAGTCCAGATGCCATGTACATGTACGTGACAAAGGCTCTGTAATTCCTACAGCTGTGCCAGCCCAGTGCCACACACCGATATGTGACAAAGCAGGGAGCCCGTCATTCCCACAGCGATGCCAGCCCAGTGCCACACACATTTCTACAACAAAGCTGGGTCTGTAATTCCCATACCTATGCCAGCCCCGTGCCATACACACACACGACAAAAGCTCTGTAATTGTGACAGCCATGCCACCCCAGTGCCATGTACCCATATATGACCAAGGCTCTGTAATTCCCACAGCCGTGCCAGTCCAGTGCCATACATCAATATATGACAAAGACGGGGGTCCGTCATTCACACAGCCGTGCCAGGCCAGATGCCATATATATGTACATGACAAAGCAGGGTCTGTAATTCCCACAGCTATGACAGCACAGTGCCACACACCGATATATGACAAAGAAGGGAGCCCGTCGTTCCCACAGCGATGCCATCCCAGATGCCATATACATTTCTACAACAAAGCAGGGTCTGTAATTCCCACACCTATGGCAGCTCAGTGCCACACACCGATAAATGACAAGGGGTCTGTAATTCCCACAGCCGTGCCAGCCCAGGTGCCACCCACACATGTATGAGAAAGCACAGTGCCCATCATTCCGCAGCAATGGCAGCTCCGTGCCTTACACCGATAGATGACAAAGGCTCTGTAATTCCCACAGCCGTGCCAGCCCAGATGCCATACACATTTCTACAACAAAGCCGGGTCTATAATTCCCATACCTATGCCAGCGCAGTGCCATGTACAATATATGACAAAGGGCCTGTAATTCCCACAGCGATGCCAGCCCAGTGCCATACACATGTACGTAACAAAGGGTCTGAAATTGCCACAGCGATACCAGCTCTGTGCCACACACCCATATATGACAAAGCACAGTGCCACACACACGATAAAGGGGCTATAATTCCCACAGCGATGCCAGCCCAGGTGTCATGTACATGTACGTGACAAAGCAGGCTCTGTAATTGCCACAGCGATGCCAGCCCTGGTGCCACACACATGTACATGACAAAGCAGGGAGCCCGTCATACCCACAGCTATGCCATCCCAGTGCCATGTACATGCACATGACAATGACGGATCTGTAATTCCCACAGCCGTACCAGCACAGTGCCTACGACAAAGCAGGGTCTGTAATTCCCACAGCTGTGCCAGCCCAGGTGCCACACACACATATATTACAAAGGCTCCATCATTGCCACAGCGATGCCATCCCAGATGCCATGTACCCATATATGACAAAGCCCAGTGCCACACACACACACGATAAACGGTTGGTAATTCCCACAGCGATGCCAGCCCAGTGCCATGTACAATATATGACAACGGCTCTGTAACTGCCACAGTGATGCCAGACCAGATGCCACATAGGTTTCTACAACAAAGCAGGGTCTGCAATTCCCATACCTATGGCAGCTCCGTGCCTTACACTGATAGATGACAAAGGGTCTGTCATTCCCACAGCGATGCCAGCCCCGTGCCATGTACATTTCTACGACAAAGCAGGGTCTATAATTCCCACAGCGATACCAGCCCAGTTCCACACACACATGTATGACAAAGAAGGGAGCCCGTCATTCCCACAGCCGTGCCAGCCCAGATGCCACATACAATATACGACAAAGCACAGTGCCACACACACACGATAAAGGGTCTGTAATTCCCACAGCGATGCCAGGCCAGATGCCATGTACATGTACGTGACAAAGGCTCTATAATTCCCACAGCTATGCCAGCCCAGTGCCACACGCATGTCTATGACAAAGCAGGGAGCCCGTCATTCGCGCAGCTGTGCCAGCCCAGTGCCATGTACATGTACATGACAAAGGGTCTGTAATTGCCACAGCCGTGCCAGCCCAGGTGCCACACACATTTCTACGACAAAGCAGGATCTATAATTCTCATAACTATGCCAGCTCCGTGCCATACATCGATATATGACAAAGCAGGGAGCCCGTCATTCCCACGGCGATGGCAGCTCCGTGCCTTACACCGATATATGACAAAGTGTCTGTAATTTCCACAGCAATGCCAGCCCAGTGCCACACACATTTCTACGACAAAGCCGGGTCTATAATTCCCATACCTATGCCAGCCCAGTGCCATGTACAATATATGACAAAAACGGGTCTGTCATTCCCACAGCGATGCCAGTGCATTGCCATACACCGATATATGACAAAGCAGTGTCTGTAATTTCCACAGCAATGCCAGCCCAGATGCCATGTACCGATATATGACAAAGGGTCTATAATTCCCATACTTATACCAGCCCAGTGCCACACACATTTCTACAACAAAGGGTCAGTAATTACCACAGCTATGCCAGCCCAGTGCCACACACCGATATGTGACAAAGCAGGGAGCCCGTCATTCCCACAGCGATGCCAGCCCAGATGCCATGTACCCATATATGACAAAGCAGGGTCTATAATTCCCACAGCTATGCCAGCCCAGTGCCTTACACCGATATATGACAAAGTGTCTGTAATTTCCACAGCAATGCCAGCCCAGATGCCATGTACCGATATATGACAAAGGGTCTATAATTCCCATACTTATACCAGCCCAGTGCCACACACATTTCTACAACAAAGCAGGGTCTGTAATTCCCATACCTGTGCCAGCCCAGTGCCACACACCGATATATGACAAAGCAGGGAGCCCGTCATTCCCACAGCGATGCCAGCCCAGTGCTATATACAATATACGACAAAGCACAGTGCCGCACACACATGATAAAGGATCTGTAATGCCCACAGCCGTGCCAGCCCAGTGCCATGTACATTTCTACAACAAAGCCGGGTCTGTAATTCCCACAGCTGTGCCAGCCCAGTGCCACACACACACACGATAAAGGCTCTGTAATTGTGACAGCCATGCCACCCCAGTGTCATGTACCCATATATGACCAAGGCTCTGTAATTCCCACAGCCGTGCCAGCCCAGTGCCACAGACCGATATATGACAAAGCAGGGGCCCGTCATTCCCACAGCGATGGCAGTTCCGTGCCTTACACTGATATATGATAAAGGGTCTGTAATTCCCACAGCCGTGCCAGCGCAGTGCCACACACATTTCTACGACAAAGCAGGGTCCATAATTCTCACAGCTGTGCCAGCCCAGTGCCACACACCGATAAATGACAAAGACGGGAGTCCGTCATTCACACAGCCGTGCCAGCCCAGATGCCATGTATATGTACATGACAAAGCAGGGTCTGTAATTCCCACAGCTATACCAGCACAGTGCCACACACAGATATGTGACAAAGCAGGGAGCCCGTTGTTCCCTCAGCGATGCCAGCCCAGATGCCATGTACATTTCTACAACAAAGCAGGGTCTGAAATTCCCATACCTGTGCCAGCCCAGTGCCATGTACATGTATGTGACAAAGGGTCTGTAATTCCCACAGCCGTACCAGTCCAGTGCCACACACCGATATATGACAAAGCAGGGGCCCGTCATTCCCACAGCTATGGCAGCTCCGTGCCATGTACATGTACCTGACAATGACGGATCGGTAATTGCCACAGCCGTGCCAGTGCAGGTGCCACACACATTTATACGACAAAGCTGGGTCTGTAATTCCCACACCAATGCCAGCCCAGATGCCATATATCGATATATGACAAAGCACAGTGCCACACACACACACGATAAAGGGTCCGTAATTCCCACAGCGATGCCAGCCCAGTGCCTTACACACATATATGGCAAAGCACAGTGCCCGTCATTCCCACAGCTATGGCAGCTCCGTGCCTTACCCTGATATATGATAAAGGGTCTGTAATTGTAATTCCCACAGCGATGCCAGCCCAGGTGTCACACACATTTCTACAACAAAGCCGGGTCTATAATTCCCATACCTATGCCAGCCCAGTGCCACACACACGTATGACAAAGCAGGGAGCCCGTCATTGCCACAGCTGTCCCAGCACGGTGCCATACACACGTGCGTGACAAAGGGTCTGTAATTGCCACAGCCGTGCCAGCCCAGTGCCACACACACATATATGACAAAGCACAGTGCCCGTCATTCCCACAGCTATGCCAGCCCAGTGCCATACACTGATAGATGACAAAGGCTCTATAATTCCCACAGCCGTGCGAGGCCAGTGCCATGTGCATGCACATATATACATATACATGACAAAGCACAGTGCCACACACACGATAAAGGGTCTGTAATTCCCACAGCGATGCCAGCCCAGTGCCACACACATTTCTACAACAAAGCAGGGTCTGTAATTCCCATACCTATGCCAGCCCAGTGCCATACACACATATATGACAAAGAAGGGACCCCGTCATTCCCACAGCGATGCCATCCCAGTGCCATGTACATGTACATGACAAATAAGGGTCTCTAAGTCCCGCAGCCGTGCCAGCCCAGTGCCACACACATTTCTACGACAAAGCAGGGTCTATAATTCTCATACCTATGCCAGCCCAGTGCCACACACCGATATATGACAAAGGCTCTGTAATTCCGACAGCAATGCCAGTCCAGTGCCATACACCGATATATGATAAAGCACGGTGCCACACACACACATGACAAAGGCTCTGTAATGCCCACAGCGATGCCAGCCCAGTGCCATGTACATTTCTACGACAAAGCCGGGTCTGTAATTCCCATACCTATACCAGTCCAGTGCCATGTACATGTACATGACAAAGCCGGGTCTGTAATTCCCACACCTATGCCAGCCCAGTGCCACACATCGATATATGACAAAGACAGGAGTCCGTCATTCACACAGCCGTGCCAGGCCAGATGCCACGCACATTTCTACGACAAAGCAGGGTCTGTAATTCCCACAGCGATGCCCGCCCAGGTGCCACACACATTTCTACCACAAAGCCGGGTCTATAATTCTCATACCTATGCCAGCTCAGTGCCATGTACAATATATGACAAAGCCGGGTCTGTAATTCCCAAAGCCGTGCCAGCCCAGTGCCACACACATGTACCACATGTACATGACAAAAGCTCTGTAATCCCCCACTAATGCCAGCCCAGGTGCCAGTCTCTCTGCAATGCCTGGCATTGCTGCGTGCAGGCTCGGAGCTGTCGGGCACGGTGCCAGGAACACT
>NW_026625425.1:7796-13352 GCF_030028575.1 Malurus melanocephalus | reverse complement strand
ATGGCCTGGGCTGAGAACAACAGAGGAGACACGCGGGACCCGCGCTTCTGCCACTCGGCCATGGCCTGAGCCCAGGCCTGGGCAAACAGAGAGTTCTGCTGGAGCTCAGAGCGGTTCAGGGCCGGCAACRCCGCGGTCATTTTGTCACGGCAGCCCTGGTACTGGTCATCGAAGGAGTTCGGGGCCATGTCCATGGGCACCACCTTGATGGCCACAGTGGTCGCGGTCATTGCCAGCAGTGCCAGGATCTGAGCCAGGGGGTCATGGAGAGGAGAGGCCACGTGGATCAGTGTGGGACAATGGGGAAACAGGGGGAACACTGTGGGACACAGGAAGCTTCCTCTGTGACGGGCTGGTGTCCACCAAGTCCCCTTGGACCCCGGCTCAAATTCTGGGCTCACTCCCTGTCCCCCCAGCAGCGTCCCCCATGATCCCAATCCCGTACCTATGATTACCCTGTGGGCCCCACTTCTGTGTCCCCCCTCAGCATCCCCCCTGTGCCCACCAGCCCCACAACCCCACTCCCAGTCCCGTGTCCCTGTGTCCCTCCCCAGTGTCCCTCCAGTGTCCCCAGGACCCCAATCCCAGTCTGCTCCCAGTCCCCTCTACTGCCCCCAGTGACCCCCATCCCCCATGACCCCAATCCCAATCCTGGAGTCCCCCAGTGTCCCCATCAGCTCTCCCCTGGACCCCAATCCCGCCCAGTCCCATCACCCCTTCAGTGTCAGCCCAGACCCCCAACCCAAATTGCAGCATCACTCCCTGTCCCCCATGGCCCCAGTCCTACTCCCAGTGCCACGACCCCTCTGGTGGCCCCTCAGTGCCCCAATCCCACTGTCCCCAATCCCACTGTCCCGTGTCCCACTCACTGTCCCTTTCACTGTCCCAGCCCCCCAATCCCACTGTCCCGTGTCCCCCCCACTGTCCCCTGCACTGTCCCAGCCCCCTAATCCCACTGTCCTGGGTCCCCCCCACTGTCCCAGCACCCCAATCCCACTGCCCTGTGTCCCCCCACTGTCCCCTGGTGTCCCCTCAGCCCCCGATACCCAAATGCTCCGCAGTGACCCTCGTGCCAGGACGGGAGCTGTGGGGCAGCCAGGATTCTCTCAGTGATGGATTCTGCAGCTGAGGGGAGGCTTTGCCACGGGGTGTTTATCCACCACAATGATACATATTCATTAAAATGGGCTTCTTATCGAATAAAGAAGCAGCATTTTCCTGGAAATAATTTCCATGATTCCACCTCCTTCAGGAAATCCTTTTATTGTCCTGCAGGGACACAAGAAGGGGTCTTTGAGGATCATTTTCACAAAGTGCCCCAATATCACAGATGTCCTCATTGTGACCTTTCATTTTGGGCAGGCGCTGCCCCTCCTGTGTCACTGAATTTGTCACAAATTCCCACTGGAGTTCCCTTTATCAGTTTCTCCACAGGTTCCAGCCAGGTCCATCATCCCATGTAAATACTTCTCCATTCTTTGAGCTTTTTCCCAGTTCATCTCTGATCTCTACCGAGATCCTCCACGGGAACTGGAGGTTTCTGTTCTCCCTGTGATTTCTCACCCCCAGGACCCCAATCCCACTGCCATGCTCCCGCGTCCCCCCAGTGGCCCCAGCTCCACTCCCCACTGCTCACTGAGCTGCTGTCACACTCCAGACACCAAAYGGGGTCCCCTATGGGGTGCCATCCCTGCGGGCACCCCGAGCCTGGGGATGATCCCTTTGGACACTGCCCAAGTGCCTTCCCCAGCCCTGTTGGTGGGGCAGGAGCAGCTTCTGGAGCCGCACAAAGGGATCCGCCAGCACCAGGAGACAGCTGAATCCTCGCTGGTGTGGCAGCTCAGGAAATCATTGGCCAGGAACCCCCAGGGAGTTTCCCCTCTCAGCGATCCCCAGAAGTGATTTATGAACCCCGAGGGTGATTTTTCAGCCCTATCGGGCACTGCTCTGTAACAGACCTGGTGGTTTTTGTCACAGGGACACCGAGTGTCTGAGGCCACAGACCGGTGCCCATGGCATTGAGTCCCCAAGGATTTCCCGGTGTTTTGGTCTCACAGATTGCACCATCAGCTGGGGTGGGACTCTGAGCTGGTTATTGGGGTTATCACCCTCTTTATTCCGGACTTGAGGTTCAGGAGCCAATTCTGAATCTGCCTGGCTCTGTCCAGGGCTCACCTCGATGGCTGAAATTCCTTTCTCAGGTATTGCAGAGGTTTTACCTGGGCCAGATKCCAGGCACCCACCAAAGCCCATCACTCAGTCTCCTCTGGAGATGGACAGAGGAAAGAAAATACAACAAAGGGTTTGTGGGTTGAGATAAGGCCCAGGAGGGGTCACTCATCAAAGACCATCATGGGCAGAACAGGCTCCAGTTAGAGATGTCTGTGAGGTTCCTCCCTCGGGAAGGGGATGTTCCCCACGGCTTCTCCTCGAGGCTCAGAGAAAGAGACCTTCCCACCAGGACTGAGTGGGGAGTGACATCGAGCCCTGCTTAGGAATCGGCTCTTTTTGCTGGTTTTGATAGAGTTGTTCAATGGAATTGTTTTGATGGAATTATTTAATTGAGCTGCTCTGCACAATGGCCTTGGTGGCTACAGTGGCCATGGTGACCACTTTGACAGTGGTGGCCCCAGTGGCCTCATGGTGGCCATAGTGGACAATGCAACAATAGTGGCAGTGGTGGTCTTGGCAGCCTTGATTTTGTCCTTGTTCTGGGGGTCCTGGTGGCCCTGGTGACAATGGTGGACATGCTGKCCTTGGTTTTTGCTGTAGTCTTGGTGGGCTCGTGTGTCAGAGGGTCCCGGTGGCCACTGTCAGGGTTGCAGTGGCCAAGAGGAGCCCTCTGAGGTGGGGGACCRGGGACGGTCCTTGGCAATGCCCCCCACCTGGGGGACACAAAGGGAGGWGAGGGGGGCCATCAGAAGGTCAGGGGACCCTGAGGGGAGATACAGGTGACAGGGGAGCCATGAGGGTGTCAGGGGTCAGAGCGGGCTGTGACAGGGTCCCTGTCCCCTATACCCCGCCTTGGGTGTCCTTGTTACCCCAAACCCCATGGGTGTCCCCAGCACGGGGTGTTGCTGTCCCTGTGTCCACAGTGGGTGTCCCTGTSCCCTCCTSGCCATGGSTGTCACCTGCACTGGGTGTCCCCATCCCCCTCACCTGGCAGTGGGTGTCCCCATTCCCAGTTCTCAGCAATGTCCCTGTCCTTGTCCCCTTATCCACACTGGGTGTCCCCAGCATTGGGTGTCCTTGTCCTCCTACCCTCACTGGCCATCCATGTCCCCACAGTGGGTGTCCCTGTCCCCTCCTGGCCATGGGTGTCCCCACATGGGCTGTCCCTGTCCCCCGCCCCCCCATGTGTCCCTGTCTCCCCAGTGGGTGTCCCCATGACGTCACCTCGCAGCCATTCGCAGTTGTAGTTGCTGTGCATCCCAGTGAAGCGGAGCAAAATCCGCACCTTGTCCCCTTCCCGGGTGACCTCGGTGACCTCAAAGGTCTTGAAGGGTGGGATCAGCACCTCCTTGTGGCTTTTATTGTAGGAGAAATCCTGTATGTCCATGCCGTGCCTGGTGGTCACCTGAACATCGTGTCCATCCCGAATCTCTGGTAGATCTCTTTGCTCAGTGACATCAATGTGAGTTAACCGGACCCTCTGGCCGGGCCATACCTCAAACCGAACCCCATGCAACCCCCAGAACACGTGGTGACATTGCAGTCCCCAGGTGATCCTCAGTGTGCCCAGGSCGTCAGGCAGCAGGAAAAGCAAGGATTTGAAGTGGAAGTTGTCCTGGTGTTCCTGGTGGGAGCGTCCGGCCGCTTTCAACTCCCAGTAGAGGTAATCTATGGAGTAGACCACGGCAGTGGAGGCTTGGGCTGGGGACAGASCAGTGGACCCGCGCTTCTGCCACTYRTCCACGGSCTGGGCGAACAGAGAGTTCTGCTGGAGCTCWGRKCGGTKCARGGCCGGYAACRCCGCRGTCATTTTGTCACGGCAGCCCCAGTACTGGTCATCGAAKGARTKCGGGGCCATGTCCATGGGCACCACCTTGATGGCCACAGTGGCCRTGGTCATTGCCAGCAGTGCCAGGRTCTGAGCCAGGGGGGYCATGGTRGGGAGAGGYCACAGGGATCAGTGTGRGACAATGGGGACACRGAGGRGACACTGTGGGACACAGGAAGGGTTCCTCTGTGACAGGCTAGGGAGGGGAACTGGGGTCAGCCCAAGGGAGGAGGACAGCTCTTGCCAGGAGACCACTGGGGACATCCTGAGACCCTGATCCCAAATCTATGGATCGCCCCTTGTCCCCAGAATTTCCCCCGGCCTTGCATTGCCCCAATCCCACTCCCAGTGCCACGCCCCCCCAGTGCCATCCRTCATAATTATACATATTCATTAAAGGAGGCTGTATTTTCTTGGAAGCAGCTCTTTTCCTTTAAATAATCTGCATGTCCCTGTCCACTTCAGGAAATCCGTTTATTGTCCTGCAAGGGTTTGTGGATGTGGATATCACTGTTATGTTTCAATATTACAGCTGACTTCTCCTTGACCTTTCACTTTGGGCAAGTGCTGCTCCTGTGCCACAGAACTTGCTAGAAAAATCACTCTCTTTATCAGTTCCTCCACAGGTTCCAACCAGGTCCCCCTCTCAKCGATTCCCAAGGTGATTTATGARCCCCRAGGGTGATTTTTCAGCCCTATCGGGCACTGCTCTGTMACAGACYTGGYRGTTTTTGTCACAGGGACACCGAGCGTCTGAGGCCACAGACCGGTGCCCATGGCATCGAGTCCCCAAGKGTTTCCYGGTGTTTTGGTCTCACAGATTGCACCAKCAGCTGGGGTGGGACTCTGASCTGGTTAYTGSGGGTYATCACCCTCTTTATTCYGGACTTGAGGTTMAGSAGCCAATTCCGAATCTGCCTGGCTCTATCCAGGGCTCASCTYSAKGGCTGAAATTCCTTTCTCAGGTATTGCAGAGGTTTTACCTGGGCCAGATKCCAGGCACCCACCAAAGCCCATCACTCAGTCTCCTCTGGAGMTGGACAGAGGARAGAAAATACAACAAAGGGTTTGTGGGTTGAGATAAGGAGAGGTCACTCATCAAAGACCATCATGGGCAGAACAGGCTCCAGTTAGAGACASGAACTGAATTCATTACTAATGAAATCAGTGCAGGATACAGAGTACCTGAGATACTTTAATCGTGGCAGCTCAATCCACTGCTCGTTGTTTCGGTGCTCCTCATTGGCCTGACCCTTGGGCACGTGGGCATCCACGATGGACTTTCACGGTCAGYTCCTGTACGTGGCAGCGATGGCGTGCTACATTGATCCCAAAGAGWAGGAATTAGAATGGAAAGAAATAGGAAATGAAAGGGAGAAGGGCAAAAGGTGTAGAGTTGCAAAGCTAATGTCAGCCGTGATGGTTCTGCCATCTAATCACAGAATTAGGAYCCCGGGGTTTCCCTGAGGCACCAGCAGATGGTGAAGGGTCCTTGGGTGAGGTTGGTGTTAGGAATGTCCCAGTGCAGCGGCTGCTGCCATGAACAAAGGCTCCAC
>NW_026625425.1:4084-5599 GCF_030028575.1 Malurus melanocephalus | reverse complement strand
CTGCTACGGACACTGCCACCGTCAGCCACTGTCACCTGCTGAAACCACAGAACAGGGGGCATGAACACAACCCTCAAATCCACGAGCACGAGGGCTGCACATGCTCTAAAAAGGTGGATTGGAGGAGGGGCCATGCTAAACAGTTCCTGGAACATGGAAACTAGCGCAGGGAAGTGTTTGAATATGTATAATTGTTTATGAATAGGTGTTTGACTGATGCAGCAGACAGGGTATGTAAGGGGTGTTGCCATGCTGAGCAGAGGGGCTTTTTGGCTAAAGCCACATTAGCTTTATTGCCTTTGTCCCCTATTGTCCCTTATTAAATTTTTCAAATTCTAACAGAAGAATGAGCTTCGTTTCTCACACATATAAAAAATGCAAGAACACTCCTGGTTTGGGGCAAAGCAGAAAAAATATCCTTTAGAACTGGAAGCTAGGAAGGGAATCAAGACTGTAACTGAGAATTTAAGGGAATTTGGATTGCTGAACACTCAATTTCGGCAGTTGAAAGGCTGGGACGGACAGGTAAGGTCAATACAAGACCCATGAGCAAGGGATGAAATAGCCCAGGACATCCACCCGGCTGGAGCCAACCCCTGTGCCCCGTTAGCTGCCCTGACAGAATGTCACCAAGGGCTCATGGGGACAGATCTGAAGGACGCCTTCTTTTGCAAACCTCTCAATAAACAATTCTGCCTTTGAGTGGGAAAATCCCTGAGCTGGCTGGAAGACTCAGCTTTCCTGGGCTGTGTTACTTCAAGGCTTTAAAAACTGCCCAATGGTTTTGGGAACCAAGTGGCAAAGGAATTGGAGGGCTGGAAGAAGGAGAACCCCAAAGGGTTGGTCCTGCAGCGTGTGGGTGACACCGTGTGTGCAGCTGAAACAAATGAGCAGTGCGTGGGGTTCTCCATCAGCCTTCTCAACCTCCTGCGCCAAGGAGGCTGCAGAGCATCCTGGGAAAGGCTCTAATGAGGCAGCAGAGTCTGAAATCATTCCACGGCAGCGGAGATTGGGAGGATCCCAGAAGGACCTTTGGTTTGGATGCCCAAGGGTGGACACGCGTGCTGGGACTCAGAGCTGGCCCTGATGTCTGCGCCTTCCATGGGATTCCAGACTTAACAAAGCCCTCTGAGCGTTCTGTGTACCAGCGAGAGCACTGAGCCCTCAAGGCCCAGAAGGAAGGGGAGACTTCAGAAGACCCCGAGACGGGCACTGAAATAGCAGACTGTTCTGATGGGGCGAGGAGCTGTGCAGGGGAAAGGAACCTGAGCTTTAAATCCAGCCCCATTCCCCAACACCCCGATGGTGGGGGAAGAGCAGCTGAGCCCTGGCTGTTCACAGAACACTGGGAAAGTTTATGCAGCCGACCTGTGGGAGTGGGATTGGGGTCCTGGGGGCTGAGAAACCACAGAGAGAATGGAAACCTGCAGTTTCCCTGGAGGAGCTGGGTAGAGCTTAGAGGTGAACTTGGAAAACAAATGAAAGGATATAAAAGTATACACAGGATGATGGAGC
>NW_026625425.1:0-1693 GCF_030028575.1 Malurus melanocephalus | reverse complement strand
TTCAGCCCCGACCCTCTCATGGCTCCCCTGTCACCCCTGTGGGCCCCCAATGCCCTCAACCCCTCATCGCCCCCTCCCCTCCCTCTTTGTCCCTTCAGGTGGAAGCAGCCCCAGGGACACACCCATGCTCGGAGGGCTCCTCTTGGCCACGGCAGCCCTGGCAGTTGCCACTGAGGTCATCTGAGCCACAAGGCCACCGTGGTCAACATGATGCCTACAGACACTGCAGCCACGATTGCCACCAAGGCAACCAGGACTACCAGAGCAATGAGGCCAACTGAAGCTACCAAGGCCAGCACAGCCACTATTGTCACTTTGGCCACTATGGCTACCCTGAGGCCACTATGGCCACCGTGGTCACCAAGACCCTCAGAGCCACAGGGCCACTGCAGCCACTGTGGCCACTGTGACCACCAAGGCCATTGTGCAGAGCAATTCTATAAAATCATTCTGTCAAAGCAATTCTATTAAAATATTCTATACAATAAATCTATCATAACAATTCAATTGAACAATTCTATCAAAACCAGCAAAAAGAGCCGATTCCTAAGCAGGGCTCAATGTCACATCGAGCCCTGGTCGGAAGGTCTCTTTCTCTGAGCCTCGAGGAGAAGCCATGGGGAACATCCCCTTCCCGAGGGAGGAGCCGCACACACTTTTCATTCCCGGCAGGAATGCGGGAGAGGAATCTGTGCCTGAGAGGGGACGGAACATTCCAGGGACTGGACATTCCCAGGAACAGGAGATTGAGGGCCCGGCCCGGCTCTGGTGCTTCACCCTCAGTTGTTCATTTGTTGTCTTGGATTGAAAGAGAGGTGTCAGCACAGGAAGGTGGGGACCACCCTTGGAGCAGTGAATATGGCCCCCCTTCCCTCTGAATTATTATAACCTTGAAATCACGGGGCTGTCAGGCAAAGATATGGGAACAGCAATCACAGTCCTTTAGGTAAACACACAACACCAACGGCAGCAACACCAAACAAACCAAAAACCCAGTGACAGCCCGGTGCCAGACCCAGTGCCAGCCCAGGGCCAGCCCAGCCCCTTCTGGGATGTCCCACACCCTCCCCTTGGGTGCATTTACGGTCACTGCCAGCGGGGGCGCTCTAAGCTCCTGGATGTGTGTGATGATTCCCCCGAGGCTGCAGGGGGCGCTGTGGCGCGGATTCCAGTTGGGTTTGTATCTCTCGTGGGCAATGGTGGACACAGAGGCAGAAATGGATGGAGAAAAGTTCCTTTACAACCTCACAGGGGAAGCTGATCCCGGTGCTCCCTCTGGACACCAACAGGAGCTGTAGCAGGAACCTCGGAAGAGCCAAATGGGCTGGGATGGGACTGGGAGGTGTCTGGAGTGGTCCCAGTTGCTCCCGAGTGCCTCCCAGTTCCTCCCAGTATCCCCCAGTTTCCTTCCAATCTCCCCCCAGTCCCTCCCAGTGTCTCCCAGTTAATCCCAGTTAGTCCCTAAGAGCTCCCAGTTAGTCCCCAGTCCTCCCAGTCCATCCCAACTCCCTCCCAGCAGCTCCCTCCCAGCAGTTCCCTCCCAGTAACCCCCCCCACTGCCTCCCAGTCCCTCCCAATTGCTTCCCAGATTTCCCTGTCAGCCCCAAGTCCCTCCCAGTAGCTCCCATTTGCCTCCCAGTCACTCCCAGTATACACCCCAGGGCGCCCAGTTCCTCCCATCCCATCCCAGTCC
>NW_026625424.1:0-12885 GCF_030028575.1 Malurus melanocephalus | reverse complement strand
CAGGTCCTCTGTGGATGTGCTCCTGATCAGCTGCTCACACAGCCACACAAGAGAAGGGCTCCTGTCAGCTTTTCCCAACCCTCCAAAGCAGTGTCTGTGTCACTTTTTGAACGGTCACAAGGGGCTACAAGTGAGGTTTTATCCCACGGAACAGAGCATCCTGCTGCTGCTCACTCCTGCCCTGCACCCTCTGCCAGCATACCTGCCAAAGAAATTGGCCTCTTTGATGTCCGTGGTGGTGTTACAGTGGCCACAGTAGCGGAATTTGTAGTCGTAGCTGCGCTCCCTCAGCACCATCTCATCCTCGGAGATGGAGTCCTTGCGGCCCGTGGCTCGCAGCCGGATGGGGCCACCACCCTTCTTGTCTTCAGCTGCAAGGACAACACATGTTCCTCAGCTTCAGAGGAGTCCTAAACCAAAACAACCACCCCAGGAGAGCCCAGCAGCCTTAGAGAAGAGTTAAGGACAATTCCAGCAGCGAGCAGGGCTCAGAGCACCAGCTTCCTTCCTTCCACATTATCTCCTGGCTGCATCAGACTCCTTTCATCACCCTCTCACTCAGGAGCACACCAGGACCAGGCGCAAGCAAACAACAGGCTCAGGCCAGTTTTGGCTCACAGCAACAATCAATCTCTCTCAGAAGTTGGAGCTTTGCTTCAGAGGGGCGGTTTAAGGAGGGAAGTCCTTGTGTGCTCATCAGATTCCAGTGTAACCTTGGCCCAGCCCCGGAGCTGCAGCACTCACCGTTATCACTCTTGGAGAACAGGGCAGCGTTGATGTCCCTGTCTAGGGCATCGCAGGCACTGCTGTGTGCTTGTTCTGGAAACTTCCCTTTAAAGTCATCCAGACACTCCAGTGCTTCTGCCACGTACTTGAGTTCAAAGAGGCAGCGGGCCAGGCGGAAATGGGCCTTCAGGTGGCACGGATTTAGGGATATGGCCTTCAAGCAGTCCCTCAGAGCATCATAATGGTCCCCATCCCTGAGGAGAAGGGAGCGCTGCGTTAGCCAGCCCCAGCAGGAACAGCAAACATTTTCCACTGCTGCTTCCCAGCCCTCAGCTCACTCCCAGCCTGTTGTTTCCAGCTCTGTCCACAATCCCACAGCCAGGAGCTCACTAACAGCATTTGCTGGGATTTGGGGGCAGCACCTGAGGCAGCCCAGCCTCCCCAAGGGCTGTGCAGAGCCCCGGGGCAGCTCTGGGCTCTGAGCACACCCGCCAGCCCTGACCTGCCATTTTAAATCCACGAGAGCAGAGCTCCCTGCTGCAGCACATTTCGGGAAGTCCTTTGAAGATGGAGGATGCAGCACCCTCTGGGCAGCAGCGCAGCCCTGCCGTGCCAGGCGGGTCCCTGTCACAGCTCAATCGTGCCCCTGTGTGGACACACAGAGCCGGGGCCACGCCTGAAAGCTTCAGCACACAGGGACACACAGCTCCAGCAGGATCCTTCTCACCTCCATGGGAAAAACTCGGGAGTTTTGGGAGCGAGCAGGACCTCGGACTGGGCTGTGCTGGGTATTTGTGTCCTGTTTACAGCCCCATTCCCTGCGCTCTGGGGCTGTGGCAATCAGGAGGGACTTGTTGAGCCCTGGGTGCTGCTCAGCTCAGCTTTCAGGGCAGACCCTCCTGGGGCACCACAACTGCTCAGAGGCACCACACTCTGCCTAAACAGAGTGCCAAGGCTTCGTTTGGTGGTTATTAATAATAATAATAATATTTCATACTTGTAACCCACATGCCCTTCTGTGGCTGCCCCATCCCTGGAAGTGTATGGAATGGTTTCAAATTTTACAAACCATTCACCTTCAGTTCCCTCCTGTCCAGAGGGGCACTGGTCACTGCCCAGCACAGCAGAGGGTGCAGTGCTCTGCCCATGGGCCCTCTCCAGTGCCGCCTTTGCAGCGTGGCCAGGGTTAGCTCAGGACATGCAGCAAAGGCACTTTTAGAATTACCTGTTAGGGTGACAGACAGGTGTCTCACATTTGCACACCTGACTGCACTTTTAACTGCTTTGCCACCCTCAAACATCCTTCAAGCTCAACCACCAGTGTCAGGCAGCACAACAGACTGGTGTGAAAATGGGCATGGTGGAATGTAAAGCAGGCTCTGAGTTCTCCCTCTGTTATAGGATTTATTCAGCTTGTGCAAAACTAGAAATCAGCTCAGCACTGCCAATGTGGACTGCTGAGAGCAATCCAGAGGGGGATGCAGTTGGCTTTTAGGAGCAAAACTTTAAAGGACAGCCTTGGAAGTGCTGGAAAATATGAGCAGCATCTTAAGGGAGATGAACAAGAGCAGGTTAGGAAATTACAGACCTTTCTTTTTTCCTCCTCTCTGCTACTCAGAGAACAAGGCCAAAGCAGGAGCTGCAGGGTTCTGAGGGTGGCCTGTACCTGTTCTACTGCAGACATCAAGAACACCTCAGAGACATGGGGGTTCAGCCTGGGTCACTGTCTGCCTTTGGTCCTGCTCACTGACATCCCAGACACCTTCTCCACACACCACAAACTGTTCCTAGCAGAAAAGTGCCCCTTTCCTGCACCTGCAAGGTATCAGCCCAGTGCTATTTAAATCCTACCCCCCACAGAACCCCACTGTGTGTTTTTCTCACATCTTCCTGCTCCCCAGACTGTGGCAGTGCAGGAGCTGACACACTCAAAGGTTCAGATGTGCCAACACCCTTTGGGAAAAACGATTCCTATACGAAAAATGCCATTCATGAGATCAGCACTCAGGTTCTGTGTTCCATCCCTTAATCCCAACCTATTGTTCTTCTCCCTCTGAACACTGAAGTCTTTTTGAGGCAGCTCCCAAATCTCTGCTATTGCAAAACAGCCAGTAGGCCAGTTACCAACAGTCACAACAACTGCTGGCTGCTCTTTATCTTGGCAAGAAGAGAGGAGAATTCATACTGGGGATTTCAGCAGGGAGAGGAGAAGGATATCCTCACAAAGCAAATGGAGATGAAGGACCACAGCTATTTTAAATATGTTAATGGCAAGTCATGCTACTCAGTGCTACTCTGCTCAAGGGGACAGGCACTAAAATAACTCAGCTGTATCTTGCAGATGCAGCTCTGGCCACTGGTCAGAGCAGACATTGCCTACTGCAGAGGCTGACAGGGTGTTTTGCAACCATCAGGGCAGAACCCCCTCCAGACTGCAAAGATCTGCCCCTCCCCAGAACCCTCCAGAGGTTTCCAGTCCAGGGGAGCGTGGGTTAACTGGGCTAACACAGGAACCACCAGCTCTGAGTGTCTGCATGTCAGCTACTTGGATAAAGCAGCAACCACAGGCAGCCCTAAAACAGCACTACAACCATAGCAGCCCTACAACAGCCCTACAACAGCCCTACAACAGCACTACAACCCCAGCAGCCCTACAACAGCACTACAACAGCCCTACAACAGCACTACAACCCCAGCAGCCCTACAACAGCACTACAACAGCACTACAACAGCACTACAACAGCACTACAACAGCACTACAACAGCACTACAACAGCACTACAACCCCAGCAACCCTCCCTACAACAGCCCTGTGCCACGAGATGTTGTAAAGCACAGTCACCATTACGTCATTGTTGACAGCAGATTCAGAGCCTTTCTCTAATGCAGAACAGAACCACCCAGAGAAACACTGACACCCTTGGAGACACCCAGAATGCTGTGACTCAGATGTGGATTTTGGGTCTCTTTTTAAACAGGAAAGGATCAGGACTTCACTCAGCACACAAGTGAGTGGAACAACGGGTTGTTACCTCCCAGAATCTCTCCACCACAGGCTGCTGTGCCATCCCCTCGTGCCAGGGGTGCCCAGTCATGGCTCAGGCTGATATCCCAACCCATCCCACACTGAGGGAAAGCAGCACCTTCACCAAAGTGGCCCTGGACATCCCCTGGATGGCACTGGCCCTTACCACTTGCGCTTCATGTAGGCAGCAGCTCTGTTGCCATAGAGCATGGCATTGTTGGGGGCTCTCTGCACAGCCTTGCTGTACAGCTGGATGGCCTGGGTCCACAGCTGGCACGCAAAGGCCTCGTTGGCTTGCTGCTTGATCCTCTCCAGGTATGGAGGCAACTCCACTTGGGGGCTGCAGGGGAACAAGGGAGCACAGGTGAGTGGAACAGAACAGCCTTAACTTCAGGTCACAGCCTGCAGTGTTTAGTTCTTGGTAATAAAAGATTCAGGAAAAGGCAAAAGGGACTCTGAACTCCAAAGACCCTGAGTTTAAGAGGAAAGTTTGGTCTTGACCACAGAATCCCAGCATTATTTGGGTTGGAGGAGACTTTAAAGGCACCTCCTGCTCTCCCAGGGTGTTCCAAGCCCTGTCCAGCCTGGCCTTGGGCACTGTCAGGGATGGGGCAGCCCCAGCTGCTCTGGGCACCTGTGCCAGGGCTCCCCACCCTCTGCCAGTGTCACTACATCAGTGTGACCATCATTTGATTTTCCATTTTCTCTTCATCTACAGAGACACATTCCAAATTGTGTATTTTAACCATCAGCCTTCACCACCACATCTTTGTTTCGACTGCACAAACACTGCTCCCAATCCTCCTGCAGCCATGCACAACAATGCAAATGCAGACGATGTGAGCTCAGCAGGCCCAGGCTCCCAACCCAAATTCCATCCGATCGCTGCTGCTGCTGCTGCTGCGGTGGAGGGGCCATCTAGAGGAGAGGAGCTGAAACTCTCCACCAGAGTCATGGATATCCCAGACTACCCTTATATGGTGTTAAATAAGAGTCTTGACTTGGAACCAAGGCTCATCAGCTGCAGCAAAAACAGCCACCAAGAAGGGCTGCTGCTGCTGCTTTGCCCAAAATGCACTTTGGTTTTAAAGAAAGAAATCAGCTGGAGCAACAGAAGAGGCTCCAGTCAGTCCCAGCTCCCATGCTAGGAATGGCAGCAGTGATTACAGCGTTGTCACACAACGATTTTGGCTGCTTCAGTTCAGTTTGCAGCAGGCAAGTGCCCAAAAAATGGCAAAGGGAAGCAAGGTTCCTCCACCTGGCAGCCTCTGCCACCACCAACACACAGCTCCTGCAGGCCAGGAAGCAACAACCACTTGGGACACTTTGCTTCCAGGCTTGAAAAATCATTTCTTAGTTTTGTCCACCCTCATTCATCGTAAGAGAGAAAACATCCTCACACACAGGGCAATTTCTCCCAGGATGCTCTTGCCTGGTGTGACTCCTGTTACAGGGAGGGCACCAGAGGCCAATCCAGCCCCAAGGACAGAGGCCATGTAAAATCCACCAACAGGGGAGAGGATTTGCATTTGACACCGTTTTGGCAGTGCCTCACCCTGGCCAGAGGCACAGGACAAGGACAACAAGGACAAAGGCTGAGGGTGCCCTGAGGGGCAGCTGTGCCCTCACCTCACGTGTGCCCTGCCCTCCGACAGGCGGAATCCATTGCTGTGGAGATGGATCCCATTGGACACTCCATTGGTAGAGGTCTTTCCATTCTGCACTTCTGAAAGTTAGAAAATAAACATACACAGCTATGCAAAGATTACACAAACTCAGAGTGCATTTTACAGCAGAGCTGAGCCAACATCACAGCCCCATCAGAGCAGAAACAAAACTTCCACGATTCCACGTGCCACACTTTCTCCAGCCCCTGGATTTGATTTGTCCTCTTTATTTACTGCTTCTTCTATTTACAAATCTCTGCAGTCTCCTTTGCAACACAATTCTAGATCAGCAAACCAGACACACAAAGAACTAAGTGCTTGAAGGGAAGTACCTTTGACTGATTTTAGGCCACAGTTGCAGTATCATGGAATGCTGGAATGGTCTGGGAGGATACCAGGACACTGACAAAGTCTGCTTAATCCTTGTGCACAGCTTTAGGCACTCTCAACTCACACACACACACCCCCAACACCCCTCTCCACAGGTCACTCCTGCCTTTAGGACACGCTTTGTGCCTCTGCACAAGGATTTTGGAGCTCAGGGCATGAACTGCACTGCAGAAAGAGCCCAGCAACACCCACACCTCGCTTCATTCTCCTCCTGCAGCCTGAAAATGAGTTGTGAGGTACAGAACTTCACTCTGCTGTTCACTCCCTTTGTGACAGCATCACACTTACCCCCTGAAGTGTGGCACTTCTTTGGGAGGAGAAAGGTGTATGGTCGCTGTTTGTATGTCAGATCAAACAAATAGACCTAAGGAAAGGAAAAAAGAGCATGAGACAAGGCTGCAAAACACAGATGCTCAAGTCAGAAAGAAAAGAGGGCTCAACTGTGCACAGTTCCACATTTGTGTTTGCTACTTCCAATTTTCCCACTGGGAACCTCATTTACAGATGGACACACATTTGATGGCAGCAGTAACTGGGGTGTTTTCAGTCCAGCACTGGGTTCAGAGAAAGCAACTCTGAGAAACAGGAACCTGGTCTAACTCCACACCTGCAGAATGTAAAAGATGACCTGACCACTGACCCGCTCAGAAAGCTTCATATTTCAATTAGGCAACTAGGGTATTTCAATTAGCACAGTGCTAATGAAGAAACCAAACACTAATTGACAGAAAAGAGGTGGGACAGGGAACTGAGGGAAGAGTGTATCTAAGATAAACCAGGATTTCCTGAGGAACTGCCAAAGCAGCCCTGTGAAATCCTAATTTACAGCTGTACTGGGCCAGCAATGGACAGCCCAGGCCAGAGCCAGGGTTCACCTTTTCCTAAAGGGAGTGAGTGCCTGTGTGGGAAAGAGCTGCAGAGGACAAGCACAGTGCAACCTGCCCACAAGCAAAGGTTCTGTTTAATCCAAGCTGATTAATGCTGTCAGGAGGATTTTCTCATTCCATTGATAGGCTTTACAAAAGATCCATGAATATCACCCAGAGCTTAAAATTAAAGCAATCAATATTCCAGGTGAAGGCCCTTGCTTCTCCAAGTTCCTTATTCACTACATTCTATTACAGAAGCAGTTTGATGTTTCAAGAATGAGTTATGAAATCCTTTCTAGGTCAGCAAAGGTCAGTTCCAGAACTGGTTTTGTTTATTTTCTTTCCCCTCTTCCAGAGGGTGAAATGTGAATTGGAAAACCACAACAGAACGTGGTTTAACTTTGATCAGTGACAGCGTAACAAATATATCCCTAATCCCAAGTATTTAGGCTGAATTAATCAGAAAGCAGTTTAAAATCTATCACATTACCCACAGAGAGGCTGCTGTAGCTGTTTCCAAGAGCCCACAGCAGTGTTCAGTGACCCAGGGTGAAGTTTCCCTGCTCCTCACCTGCTCCCCTCCCATGTTGACCAAGAGCTCGGTGCCATCGGGGCTGAAGGTGACGTAGGTGGCCACCAGGACCCTCAGGCGGTTGTTGTAGTCTGGGAGCTTCACTGGGAGGTGCCCTGTGGAGAGGAAAGTCACAGTTACTGCCTTCACTTCACTCCTGACTGCTGGATTTGCCTTTGACAAGAGCAAAGTCATGGGATCTTCCATTCCCTGCTGTTTATTGGAGCCAAAACARGCTCAGGCTGKGGGTTATCACTGYCCCATCCCTGGCAGTGYCCMAGGCCAGCCTGGATGGGACTTGGAGCACCCTGGGCCAGTGGAAGGTGKCCCTGCYCAKGGCAGGGGTGGAAYRSRATGAGCTTTAAKGTCCCTTCCATCCCAAACCATTCCAGAATTCCATGGCTCCAGTTTTGCACAGCCACCTCCACATGAAGACAGGAATCATAACTGCCTTGTTAACAGTGAACCTGCAGAACCCAGCACATCTCAGTTTTAGGGATTCACTAGGATTTGGCTTTTGTGATTTGTGGCCATCTGCAAATACCTCCATCCTCAACCCCCTACTTAGGTTTCCCTAATGGAGCCCTCAGCACAACCAAACCAGGCTTCTAAATATTCAGCTCACACACAGGTTCTGTTCTCCAGACAGCAGATGTGTTGCATGACCAATTCAGAGGACCTGAGGAATCCTCTAGTGGGACTCATCAGGAGCAGGACTGTCAGAACTGGTCTGTTGAACATGCTGGCCTGAGATATTAAAAAAAAAACCCCACACCCGAACATTTTGGGGAAAAAGATAGTAAATAATGAGCACTGGAGAAGAATGTCATCTAGATTGCTCAGACACTGCATCACTGATAACTCATCTGCAGGATGAGGACAAGTCACTTCTGTGCCAGGAAGATTTTGAACAACAGCTTTGCTGGGACCAGTTCCAGGCAAGCCTATAGAGCCCAGGTTATATCCAATCCCTGACGTTCCAGTAAGAGTGACAAAAACACATTCATGCTGGACAAGCAGCAGCAAGGCCAGCTCACCACCCTGTGAAACAACCTGCAGTTCCATGGAACATCCTATGGAACAGATCCTGTGAGGAGGGGGTTTGTGTGTGATGGTAGAACTCTGTTTCCTCAGGCAGTGAAGTTCCCCCAGTCACCCCAGTGCCACCCCAGTCAGCCCAGTGCCACCCCAGTGCCCTCCCCAGTGCCACCCCAGTGTCACCCCAGTGCCGCCCCAGTGCCACCCCCGTGCCACCCCAGTGCCACCCCAGTGCCACCCCGTACCTGCCACGTAGTACTGTGCTGCCCCATCCGGGAGGGGTTTCTGGCGGTCACAGAACGTGTGCACCCCGGCTGAAGGGCTCTGCTTCATGCTTTTCCTGCACAAGACAAGAACAGCCCCATCATAAGCACAGTGTTCAGCTGCTGCAATGCTGAGCTACACCAGCACTCCTGTGGGCTCCCAGCCTCACACCATCCCCGGGTACTCATCACAAAGGCTTTGGGTGACACAAAAAGCTCTGTCACACTCCCCAGAAGCAGCAAGTGCTGGTCCCTGCCATCCCTGCTGCCAGCAGACCCTGCACAGATCCCTGAGCAGCAGCAGCAGCAGCAGAGATGTGCCCCAAGGGCCGGGTGTGTGTGTTTGGTACCTGTGGTTGTGGATCATGCGGATGTCGTAGAGCCGCACGAAGGGCCCGCTGGCCCCCACGGCCAGGTAATTGTTGTCCTGGGGGTTCACTGTCAGGCACTTGGCCTCCACCAGCTGCCCACAGTACTCGGTCAGGTCTATCAGCACCTCGGAGCGTTTGCTGTTCTCCCGCAGGTCGTACTGTCTGCAAAGGGAGGTCACGGGGTGGCACGAGCAGCAGAACAGAATCATGGCATGTCCTGAGCTGGGGGCACCCACAACAATCATCCAGTCCAACCCCTGAACTGCACAGACACCCCAACAATCCCCCCCTGGGCCTGAGAGCCTTGTCCAAAGCTGCTGGAGCTCTGCAGCCTTGGGGCTGTGACCATTCCCTGGGGAGCCTGGTCAGTGCCCCACCTCTCCGGGAGAAGAACCTTTTCCTGAAATCCTTAAATCCTAAACCTGACACAGCTAAGAGAGATGACACCAAGGACATGAACAACAGTCATTTGTGCCACAGGTTACTGGAAGCACCTCACTTCAACACACAGTAGGGTCTCAGTATCTGGAGAATCATTAAATGCAGATCTATAATGTGCACAAACTTATTCAAGATCCAAATTAAACTCTGAGTAATAACCTGTTCCTTTTCTGGCCTCCTTTTCCAGCAGTGAGGAAAATGGAGGAGCTAAGAAGAGTATTTATGACTCTACAAGATAAATCTTTCCAGTTTCAGGGAAGGGAGAGATGAGTTTAAGCTGTTTAGTACAGAAGCAGCCTCTTTTCAGGTCTGTGCAGAGCACACATTGTGATGGTTCCCAACCCAAAGCAGCTGAATTGTGTACCTGATTAACCCATCCTCTGCTGCACTCCAGAAGGTGTTTGGCCACATGGGAGCCGTGGCAATGCGCTTCACTCTGTTGGTGTGATCTCCAAACATGTGCACAGTCTCTTTGACAGTCAGGTCATGGACGTGCACCTTGGAATCCGCAGCTCCCGTGATGAGGATCCGATCCCCCGAGTGCGGCAGGAACTGTGGGACAGGGGGACACTCAGGGGACACTCAGGGGACACCCAGGGGACACCCAGGGGACACTCACACTGCTCACATGGACATCCTGGCAGTCCAGAGCACAATTCTGCTCCAGGAACACGGGCTACCCCACGTTATTCCCTCTTGCACAGGTCAGTGTGCACACTCAAGAGTTACACAAGGGTGCCCTCATTACACATCCCAATGGGCTACAAACATTTCCTTCCAATTCAGACAGAATTAGCCTGGGATCTGCACAAACTAAGTGCAGGATTAGACTTCATCCATTTTTCCCTATAATTAAAATTTTTCTGGGGGATGGGGAGGGAAGCTTCTTGCAGGAAAATGTTTCCCAGCGAGGATTTATCCCCTGGCTGCTCTGGCTGCTGATTTTGTCAGCTGCTCTTTCCCTCTAACCACGTACCTTGACAGAAAAGATGTTTGCAGTGTGTCCTGTGTGCATAGAAAGGAGTTTCTTGTGGTGCAGAGGGTCCCACACAATGGTATGCTGGTCATCAGAGCCAGAGGCCAATAAGCTGAAACAAACAGGAGATAAATGTGCACCGTGAATTCTTCTGTTCCACCCCGTGCCCGGGTTTGTGGAGCTGTGTGACCACCAAAGACATCCACGGAGTGAATTCAGCCCTAACCAGCCCATTTGCTCCCTCTTTCCTGTGCACCATCCCTTCAGCCAGGTCAAGGAGCTAAAGCAGAGCAGCTCCAGGAAAATGCAGCTGAGGCACCTGCCCTGGATTCTGCTGGGAAAACAGGAGCGTTTGCTCAACAACAACGGGCAGGGGCCCCACCTTCCCTATCACCCTGGCTGTGTTAACTGCTCCTCATCATCCCTGAGCACTCCAAGGCATTCATTGCCAGGCTCCAGAGGTGCCCAGGCAGTCCCAGGGTGAACCACAAAATGCTTTCAAAGGGTCAAGTCACTGCAAGGTGCTCTTGGCCTTGTCCATCCTTCTGCATCTGAACCAAAGCAATCTGACATCTGCAACTCCCAGCTCTTTTAAACTTACATTTCCTTGTAGCCAAATCTCTTTCAAGCCATGAAATTTTCACTGGTAAATAATTCTGAAGAGTACCAGAGGGCAGACTTTGGATGTTGTAAGAAACATCCAGAAATACCCACTCTTCCTTCCATCCACTCACTTCTCATGCATTCCCTTGGCCAATGGAAGTTGCTCTTTAGTCTCCCTCTGAAACTGCAGAGGGGTGAATTCTCAACTCCCTCCCTTGGATATTTGTCCCCCAGCAGCAGCTTTGAACAGCGTGGTGAAGGGGGTGGGGAAATGTCACCACCAGCTGGGCAAATCCTAAAGATCCATTATAATCCATAATACCACTTAAGAGAAGAGAAGCAGCCTCCAATCTCCACTTCTTAGTCTGACCATTTCCCTTCTGAACTCACTAAAGGGGCATTTCTAATAATAATCAGATATATTTAACAAAATAAAGCTCCTTTTGAAGCGTGAGCTCTACTACAGCTCAAACTTCGAGCCTGAGCTCCACTTTTCTAGAAATGGGAAGCAGCTGCTTATGATGAGATGCCCCACATCCTACCCTTGGGAAACCTGGGGTTATGGCTCTGTTATCCCCCAAATGAAGCCATATACTTACTCTCCTTTCTCATTCCATTCCAGACAGTTGACACACCCAGAGTGACCCTGAGGGAAGGAGACAAAGGAAGATGGTATAATTCAAACTTCAGATTTATCAAACAGAGCTGTTGTAAGACAAGGACACAGTGAGCTCCCCACAAATAACAACTTCTTCCAACACAAGCAGGTTTCTTTTTTTCATTCCAGCCCTGAAACAAAACTGCACACACTTGGTAGATAAGCACCTCCAGAAAAGACAGACATGCTAGAGCAGTTGGGGTAGAAAAGGCAAAATGAAACAAATAAAAAAAGGTAGTGTTGAATAAAATGGCAGTTTAGTCTTAGAGGCTACAGCTGAAATCCACTGTACACAGGGAAAGGTGACTTTGCTTCCAAAGCCCTTGGCTAGGCTGACAAATTACATGTACAGGCACTCTGGGAACACAGGGAAAATGCACTTTTGATAGCTCTGTTAGAAGCACCTTGCTGCTGGGTGACTGCACAATCCATCTTCATCCACATTAACCACTGACTGCACCAGCAAGGGGAGGAGCACTGAGCACTGTTTGATGTGGGAGATGGGACTGAAAAGAGGGACAAAAGAATCCTTTTCTCCCCCAAATCCAGCAAACTGATGTGTCAGAGGCTGGCTCAGTTGGGTAGAACAAGGTGTTGATAAAGCCAAGCTTGTGGGTTTGAGCCCAGATGGGCCACTCACTCAAGGCTTGGCCTCGATGATCCCTGTGGGYCCCTTCCAACTCAAAATATTCTGTRTACYCTTAAAATATTTTCTGAGGTRTATCAGAGAGCACTRCAACCTGTTCCTCAGGGAAYCCATTAGAGCTGAGTATGCTGAGCAGCTGACAATTGCCTCCTTCAGGCACCAGGGCTGGGATTAGGTGATGTCCAGCCTGCTGAAGTGCACCAAGTGGTACAGAAAGCTCACTGAGCTATTCCCAGCTCTAGTGCAGTTTGGGGGACTAAGAGATCAGTATTTACCTCACAGAAGATAGAATTCCACACTCCTCAGAAAGGTGCCCCCCAAGGAGCTGGTGTGACACTCACCTGCAGCTCAGCCTCCAGCCCCAGGCGGCGGATGAAGGGGTCGGTGACGTGGTAGTGCCGCTCGAAGCCCAGCGCTCCCCTCTCCTGCAGGAGCAAACAAACACACAGTGAGCACAGCGAACACAACACTCCTCTTGCCTTCCAGAGAAGATTCTTGAAGTTTAAAATCACCCCAGGTATCGGGGTGTCCCCAGGTTTTGCTCTGTAGCAGGGAGAAAGAGCCCCAGAACGGTGTGGCTGGGAAGGGACCCTAAAGCCCATCCTGTTCCACCCCTGCCATGGCAGGGACACCTCCTGCTA
>NW_026625423.1:13414-15474 GCF_030028575.1 Malurus melanocephalus | reverse complement strand
TTTAAATAATCCAGTTCAAATATTAACAAGTATTTTTTTTTTTTGTAGTCCTGGGAAATAAACACAACCAGCTCCCAAATTTTCCAAAACCCCATTCCCTTAGGAAAAGTGCAAAATCATAGTGACAACCATGAGATGAATTGTTTCTTTATTTTTTTTCTGCRTTGGAAATGTCTTTGTCATAATTTCTGGAAGTCAGTGTTTGTCTATCRTAAATCTGCAGGAATTAATAAATATCAAACGCAGCAGCCAGCCCCGTTTTTAATATTTCAGATAATGTGATGAGTGTGGGAGTTGCTCTCTGAAGCTCAAACCAACACCAGAAATGAGTGGGATATTGTTACTGAACCGTCAAAGAAAAAAATATTATGGGTTCCCATCAAGGAATTGATTAATAACTGAAAATTCTGAGATTTACACGGCAGCGTTTTGTCCATTTCAATAGGAAATGCAGCTCTGGAAGGGGTGGGAATATTTTGGTGTAATTAAAAAGCACAAATTGATTTATTGCAGTTGCAGCAGTGGTTTTTCTGGCCAGCCTGAGCTGGGGCTGTGGGATCAGCCCAAGCTGGGTCTGTGGTTATGGGGTCACCCCAAACTGTGGCTGTGGGGTCACCCCGAGCTGGGGCTGTGGGGTCATCCTGAGCTATGGGGTCACTCGGAGCTGTGGGGTCACCCCGAGCTGTGGGGTCACTCTGACCTGTGGGGTCACTCTGACCTGTGGGGTCACCCTGAGCTGTGGGGTCACCCCAAACTGTGGCTGTGGGGTCACACCGAGCTGTGGGGTCACTCAGAGCTGTGGGGTCACTCTGAGCTGTGGGGTCACCCCGAGCTGTGGGATCACTCTGATCTGTGGGATCACTCTGAGCTGTGGGGTCACTCTGAGCTGTGGGGTCACCCTGAGCTGTGGGGTCACTCTGAGCTGTGGGGTCACCCTGAGCTGTGGGGTCACTCTGAGCTGTGGGGTCACCCCGAGCTGTGGGGTCACTCTGAGCTATGGGATTACCCTGAGCTATGGGATCATCCTGAGCTATGGGATCACCCTGAGCTATGGGGTCACTCTGAGCTGTGGGATCACCCCGAGCTGTGGGGTCACTCTGAGCTGTGGGGTCACCCTGAGCTGTGGGATCATCCTGAGCTATGGGATCATCCTGAGCTGTGGGGTCACTCTGAGCTATGGGATCATCCTGAGCTATGGGGTCACTCTGAGCTGTGGGATCATCCTGAGCTGTGGGATCACCCTGAGCTATGGGGTCACTCTGAGCTATGGGATCACCCTGAGCTATGGGATCATCCTGAGCTATGGGATCATCCTGAGCTGTGGGGTCACCCTGAGCTGGGGCTGTGGGGTCAGCCCAAACTGTGGCTGTGGGGTCACCCTGAGCTGTGGGATCACTCTGAGCTGTGGGGTCACTCTGAGCTGTGGGGTCACTCTGAGCTGTGAGGTCACTCTGAGCTGTGGGGTCACTCTGAGCTGGGGCTGTGGGGTCACTCTGAGCTGTGGCTGTGGGGTCACCCTGAGCTGTGGGATCACTCTGAGCTGTGGGGTCACTCTGAGCTGTGGGGTCACCCTAAGCTGGGGCTGTGGCTATGGGGTCACCCCAAACTGGGGCTGTGGGGTCACTCTGAGCTGTGGGGTCACTCTGAGCTGGGCTGTGGGGTCACCTCGAGCTGTGGGATCACCCCAAACTGTGGCTATGGGGTCACCCCGAGATGGGGCTGTGGAGGTCACTCTGAGCTGTGGGTTCACCTTAGGTGTGGGTGTGGGGTCACTCTGAACTATGGGGTCACTCCAAGCTCGGTCAGTGCCGTTCCCCCTTTGCCATCCCCAAGGACTGATCTGTGCTGTGAATTAAACCCAGCTCAGGGAGGGGAATGAGAATGAGCAGCTGTTGAGGTTTCTGTGCAGAATTCCGGGCTGGAGCTGCAGCAGATGTGAGAAAGCGAATTTCGAACACAAAAAGCAAAAGGATCAATAGAATAAATGGATTTAAACCCCTGCAGGAAGGCAGGGTTAGGCTGGAGATTAGGGACAAATCCCTGCCTGGAGGGTGGGCAGG
>NW_026625423.1:10528-11754 GCF_030028575.1 Malurus melanocephalus | reverse complement strand
GCGCTGCCCCAGCCCCTCCCAGCCCCCAGAGCTCTTTGGACCCAGCCAAGATCCTTTCCTGGGGTTTTTGGGGTTCCTGGAGCACAGCCCCACTGCAGCTTTAATTAATCAACTGCAATAAGTGATTTTTACAAAGATTAATGGACCTCTGTTTTAATTATGGGGGAATAATAGACTAGAGAGCTGGGAAAGTGGGAGGCATTAAAAAAAAAGAGGATTAAAAACTTGAAGGAAGCTGGGTGCGAGACTATATTTTTCTGCGCTTACAAATTACAGAAGATCATCCCCATTAATAATGATTGGAAAAATAATAAAGTGCCCTCAGCCGTGTATGACAGTTAACATTAAAATCTATTCTTTATGCTTGTTGTGTAGGGAATTTCTGATTACAATCATCAGTTAAAACAGAAATTGTGCTTTTTTTTTTTTTTTTTTCAATCCCCCAAATTTAAATATAGAAGAGTTCTTTTCTGAGTTCCACTGTGGTCGGATCAATATTTTTCCAAACCGTGGAAAGGTAAAAAAGAGTAAAAGTCACTTCTGTTTAATGACTGTTATGCTTGCTTTGGTCGTGCTGCAGTGTTGTTATTAATTGCTAAAACTAATTGGTTCTGTGTGCGGATTTTAAAAATGACACTGCAGGAAATGCTGCTGTGATGTGCAGGGAATTGAATATGGATGGGGTTTGGGGAAACTGAGGAAAGGGAACAGCAAGGGAAGGTCGCTGGTATTTGTGGGTTTTGCTGTTGTCATCCTTGCAGTCAATGATTTCCCAGAGGCTGCTGTAGGAAAGGTTTCATTGTTGGGCTTTTTCCAGGGCTTTTCCTGCACTGGAATCGCTCCCAGAGCTTGGGGCAGGATCCATAACCCAGGGATGGATCCCATAACTCCAGGGATGGATCCCATAACCCCAGGGATGGATCCCACAGCCCAGCGATGGATCCCATAACCCCAGCGATGGATCCCATAACCCCAGCGATGGATCCCATAACCCAAGGGATGGATCCCATTGCCCCAGGGATGGATCCCATAACCCCAGGGATAGATCCCACTGCCCCAGGGATGGATCCCACAACCCCAGGGATGGATCCCATAACCCCAGGAATGGACCCCATAACCCCAGGAATGGACCCCATAACCCCAGGGATGGATCCCATAACCCCTGGGATGGATCCCATAACCCCAGGGATGGATCCCACAACCCCAGGAATGGATCCCACAGCCTC
>NW_026625423.1:7474-8930 GCF_030028575.1 Malurus melanocephalus | reverse complement strand
CCAGGGATGGATCCCATAACCCTGGGATTGATCCCATAACCCCGGGATGGATCCCATAACCCAGGGATGGATCCCATAACCCAGGGATGGATCCCATAACCCCAGGAATGGATCCCACTGCCCCAGGGATGGACCCCATAACCCCAGGAATGGATCCCATAACCCAGAGATAGATCCCACTGCCCCAGGGATGGATCCCATTGCCCCAGGGATCGATCCCATAACCCCAGGAATGGATCCCATAACCCAAGGGATGGATCCCATAATCTCAGGGATGGATCCCATAACCCGAGGGATGGATCCCACAGCTCCAGAGCTGTCTCCCACTGCCCCAGGGATGGATCCCATATCTCCAGGGATGGATCCCATAACCCCAGGGATGGATCCCATAACTCCAGGGATGGATCCCATTAACCCAGGGATGGATCCCAAACCCCAGGGATGGATCCTATAACCTGACGGATGAATCCCCCAGCCCAAGGGATGGATCCCACTCTCCTCTCCTCTCCAGGACCCCAAATCCCATCCCAGCCCAGCCACAGTTGGGTCCAGCCCCAGAGCTGCTCATCTTTGCTGTATTTTCTGCCTCCAACCGCTGCAGAAATCCCACTCAAAGAGAAACCTCGGTGGATCAGAGCTTTCTCTGCTCCTGCCACCCCGCTGCTCATTAAAACCGAGYTCAAAACCTCCAGAGCCCTTTGAAAGCGGCTCCTTCCCTTCCCCGGGTGGAATCAGACCCTACAGAACCCCTCCTGCCGGGATCCCAACCTCAAAGTGCCCCTTCCCGGGGACATCCCCATTCTCTGCTGTACAAATGGTTTTTTTTATCCCACCAGAACCCTTTCCGATTTAATACCGAGATCATTAATTAAATGAGAGCTTATTCTCATGCTCTGTTTCTGAGCCATTTCAGCCTCGAGTTCCCAGTTCCTTATTCCTAAATGGATTGCCATTTCCCCCTTAAACAATGCTGCCAGATGCTTAACCCACCAAAGCTCCATTTCTCCCTCTGGTTTTCTATGGTTGTGCTATTTTAATGTTTCATCAAAGGGAAGATCTCTGTTGCATCCCCTTCTTCTCTTGGCTTTCCTTCATGTAAAAAGCTCTTTATCAAATAAAAAATGTCCCATTAGTCTGTTGCACTTTGTATTATCTTCCTCATTACCTTCCTTCAGCTTTTAAAATTGTTTCAAAGCCTTAAATTCCTAGGTGAGCACGGGGGCGAGTTTAAAATTTGCCTAATTTATTCTGCACATTTCCTGAAAAGTGGTTAATTTATGGAAAGGAATGCAGRTTTCCCGGTGCCACAGCATCCCTTCCCGATGGCTCCCGGATCTGCAGTTTCTGAGTCCGGGATTTTTATTCTGGGGGCTGTAGATCTGGAGTATGGGGTGCAGGTGGGGTTGAGCCGGGGTTAAACATCCTCCACCAACTTGAGCCAGGCTCAGGATCCTCC
>NW_026625423.1:0-3362 GCF_030028575.1 Malurus melanocephalus | reverse complement strand
CTAAATTCCTTTCAAAATTCCTTCCAAAATTCCTTCCTTCCGAAATTCCTTCCTTGCAAAATTCCTTCCTTCCTTCCAAAATTCCTTCCTTCAAAAATTCCTTCCTTTCTTCCTTCCTTCCAAAATTCCAAAATTTCTTCCTCCCAAAATTCCTTCCAAAATTCCATCCTTTCTTCCATAATTCCAAAATTCCATCCAAAATTTCTTCCTTCCTTCTAAAATTGCTTCCTTCCAAAATTCCAAAATTCTTTCCTTCCTAAATTCCTTCCTAAATTCCTAAATTCTTAAATTCCTAAATTCCTTCCTTCCTAAATTCCTTCCTTCCTTCTAAAATTCCTTCCTTCCTTTTAAATTTCTTTCTTCCTTCCAAAACTCCTTCCAAAATTCCTTCCAAAATTCCTTCCAGAATTCCTTCTAAAATTCCTTCCTTCCTTCCAAAATTCCCTCCTTCCAAAATTCCTCCCTCCCTTCCCATTTATTTCCCTGCAGAGCTCTGGTGTCAGTTTTTGTGCATTTAATATTTATTGTATTGTTCCGGGGTGAACGATTCTTGGTTGTGATTGTCTCCCTAATAATTAATGCCCTCACGCGAGGGCTAAAAAAAAAAAAATAAAAAAAACCCCAACAAGTTGGAAATTAATTGCATGTGTAAAATATATCAACAGGAGCTTAAAATTAATTAGGCTAACTGCAAGCATATAGAGAAATAATAACTCAATAGTTAAAAATATGCATAATTATTAAGCAATTGCATTTATATCTTCAGAAATGCAAAGTATAACCTRAGGCTTTAACTTATTAGTCTTTGGTGCAATCATCATTAACATTTTCTTGTGCATTTTTATGAGTAATGGAGCAGTGAATATAAAAGGGGAGAATGGAGCTGGCAAATCCCTGTTAATCCGTGTGGCGCACGGAAATCCCACTGAAATAACGGGGTGAGGCTGATCCCAAAGCAATTACCCCAATCCACGGCCCCTTTGGAGCCCCGGGGGTGTTGGGGTGCAGCTCTGAGCTGTGTTTGTGCAGAGGGGACAATTTGGTAAAATGTCACAGAGTCATTTGTGTCACCCTATGAGACACCCTGGACCCGTCAGTGCTCGCTTTGGGGTTCAGGGCTGCAGAACCTTTGGGGTGTCAGGGGCTCAGGAACCTTTGGGGTGCAGGGGCTCAGGAACCTTTGGGGTGCAGGGGCTCAGGAACCTTTGGGGTGTCAGGGGCTCAGGAACCTTTGGGGTGCAGGGGCTGCAGGAACCTTTGGGGTGCAGGGGCTCAGGAACCTTTGGGGTGCGGGGGCTCAGGAACCTTTGGGGTGCGGGGGCTGTAGGAACATTTGGGGTGTCACAGCTGCAGGAACATTTGGGGTGTCAGGGTTGCAGGAACCTTTGGGGTTCAGGGGCTCAGGACCCTTTGAGGTGCAGGGGCTGTAGGAACCTTTGGGGTGTCACAGCTGCAGGAACATTTGGGGTGCAGGGGCTCAGGAACCTTTGGGGTCTCAGGGCTGCAGGAACCTTTGGGGTGTCAGAGCTGCAGGAACCTTTGGGGTGCAGGGGCTGTAGGAACCTTTGGGGTTCAGGGGCTGCAGGAACCTTTGGGGTATCAGGGGCTGCAGGAACCTTTGGGGTGCAGGGGCTGCAGGAACCTTTGGGGTGTCACTGCTGCAGGAACCTTTGGGGTGCAGGGGCTCAGGAACCTTTGGGGTGCAGGGGCTCAGGAATCTTTGGGGTGTCAGGGCTGTGGGAACCTTTGGGGTGTCAGAGCTGCAGGAACCTTTGGGGTGTCACAGCTGCAGGAACCTTTGGGGTGTCAGGGGCTGCAGGAACCTTTGGGGTGCGGGGGCTGTAGGAACCTTTGGGGTGTCAGAGCTGCAGGAACCTTTGGGGTGTCAGAGCTGCAGGAACCTTTGGGGTTCAGGGGCTGCAGGAATCTTTGGGGTGTCAGGGTTGCAGGAACCTTTGTGCTTCCCATGGTGTGAGGGGGAAATGGGAACGGGGAGGGTCTGGAGCCCCAGGAGGGGCTGAGGGAGCTGGGAAGGGGCTCAGCCTGGAGCAAAAGGTGCAGATCCCGATGCAGATCCCAGTGCACATCCCGGTGCAGATCCCAATACAGATCCCAATACAGATCCCAGCACAGATCCCGATACAGATCCCGATGCAAATCCCACTCCCAGCCCTCGCCCCCTCCCTGTCCCCAATCCCCCAAGTCTCTGCTGTCCCCCCTTGTCCTCACTGCCCTCTCTGTCTCCCCCACCCCACAGGATCCCAATTCCCAGTTCCAGCACTCCCAAATGCCCCAAGCAGCGTTTCAGGGACACTGAACGTGGCTCCCATCAGTTCCTTGATGCTTTATTTTTATTTCAGTCCTGGGAACAGCCCCGTGTGTGGGTCCCACCCCTCTCAGCCCCATCTCATTCCTGCAGAGCCCGTTCCCAACACGGGAGCTGTAAATAATTCACCGATCCCTGGAAACGCCGTTTAGAGATTCCRTCAGGAACCACAACCTCGGGTTTTTATTTAAACATGTATAATGTTCCCAAAGAAATACTCCAGGCCCTTTTTCTCTTTAATAAACCCCCTTAATGTCCCCTAAATATTAATGTATTGATTCAGTCTTTGCAATGTTTGCAAAGTCTAATTTGTTTCCTCAGCCGGGCCAAGAGGGACTTGCGTTTGAAGCTAACGAGATAAATCTTCCCCAAATTTATTTAAAGTGGGACAAAATAAATATGCAAAAGACTTTAAAATCATCTAACAGCCACTTTCCAGCTAAAACTGACAATCCATTACTCTTTTAAATTGCCGGCACTCGAGCAGGGTGTCAGTTTTCTTTATAAAATTAACTTGCTGGTGCCAGCCGCCGTTATCATCTTGTCCCTGCTCAGAACGGGGAGGAAAAAATTTGGGAAAACACTCGTGGAGGGGGAGGAAGGAATGTGGGGTGTGATTGAGACCCCAGAGGATCCTCCCTGTGCCACCTGCAGCATCCTCGGACTCGTTGTGTTTTGTTCGTTAATGTTTCATTCGTCACCGATCCCGAGGTTTTCTCTGGGATTTGTGGTTTTTACCCATTCATTAAATTCCTCCCACACTCGGCAGCTGCGGGGGATCTCTCACTCTCGAATGGCTTTGAATGGTTTTTCCCTGCTCTGGCAGGCACAGGAGGGTTTGAGCTGGGAGGTGATCTCATTTACWGGGGTGGAAATCAGGGATTTTTATCCAGAGTGGGGCAGGGCTGCAAAAATCTGGAACTGCTCATTGTGCACCTCGGAGGTGCTTTGGTCACGGCTGTGAGCGAATTTCTGTGAAATCTCCATCACTGCAATCTGCAGGTGGAGGACAGGGGGCACAAAATGATCATTTCCT
>NW_026625422.1:9787-11103 GCF_030028575.1 Malurus melanocephalus | reverse complement strand
AAATGCAGAGCTGGAGGGCTCTGTGGGCACAGGGGGATGGCCCCATCTGGAAAGGCAGCACAGGGCAGGGGCTGGCCCCGGGCAGGCTCACAGAACATTCCAGGAGGTGTTCCCGTTTTGGGGTCCTGCTGACACTGTGAGGATAAATCCCTCGGGTTCAGGGGTCACTCAGGGACCCTGCCCTAAAGATCAGCCCGAGGCACGGGCACAGTGGCACAGCAATAACGTGGAGCTTCTCATCCCAGATTCTAAGGGATGCCAAGAATCACGGAGGCATTTCAGAGCACTGCATGGGTGGAGTGGGCTCCTTGGGAAGGGAAATCTGCATTTCTGTGGAAAAACCTAAACCCAGGCAGATATGTGAGGGGAAGGACGCTCCTGGGAGTTTGGGTCCTGTTGAAATATTGTCCCTGATTCACTCTGAAGTATTTTGCCTGCAGCTATTCAGAARAGCACTTTTGCTTACACTGCCTGATGCCAGAGCTGAGTAAATCACAGTCCTGGCAGAAGTGCTGAGAGCTGCTCGGGCCGTTCACCTGGAGTGCCCTGCAGAGAGATCCTGATTAGATCCAGGGCTTTAAAGGGATTTCTGAGTGCCTAAAATACATCAAACCRCTGTTGGCTTCAGCAAAAAGAGCCTCATTTTGCACAGTTACTTGCAGGTACCATCATACCCACATGGTTATGGACTGTGCTATAAACAGGGCTCTCCGTGGGCTCGTGCAGGTGGCTCCTGACACAGGAGATCAGCTCCAAGGGCCACCCCAAAGTTCAGCTCCAAGATCCACCCCAAAGCACAAAGATCAGTCCAAGGGCCACCCCAAAGTACAAAGATCAGTCCAAGGGCCACCCCAAAATGCAAAGTTCAGCTCCAAGGGCACCCCAAAGTACAAAGATCAGCTCCAAGGGCCACCCCAAAATGCAAAGTTCAGCTCCAAGGGCCACCCCAAAGTACAAAGTTCAGTCCAAGGGCCACCCCAAAGCACAAAGTTCAGTCCAAGGGCCACCCCAAAGTACAAAGTTCAGTCCAAGGGCCACCCCAAAGTACAAAGATCAGCTCCAAGGGCCACCCCAAAGTACAAAGTTCAGCTCCAAGGGCCACCCCAAAGTACAAAGTTCAGCTCCAGGGGCCACCCCAAAGTACAAAGTTCAGCTCCAAGGGCCACCCCAAAGTACAAAGTACAAAGTTCAGTCCAAGGGCCACCCCAAAGTACAAAGATCAGCTCCAAGGGCCACCCCAAAGTACAAAGTTCAGCTCCAAGGGGCACCCCAAGGTACAAAGATCAGTCCAAGGGCCACCCCAAAGTACAAAGTTC
>NW_026625422.1:7167-8312 GCF_030028575.1 Malurus melanocephalus | reverse complement strand
GAGGAGCTCTGTTATCACCGCTGCGATCTCTCCCCGCTGCCCCTCCTCATCTGCTGCGCTCCTGCTCGCCCGGATCCTCCTTTCATTTCTGCTGCAATGGGTCACAGAATTCAGCGCGGATTCACACATCCTTTATTTCTGTATTCCCCGTGCCTGAGCTGCCTTCCTAAAAAGCAKCTCTGTTCCAGTTTGAAAAGCAGGATCTGAGCTAAACCACGGGGGAAAGTTCGGGAAGAGCATTCAGAGGTTCCTCTGTCCAAAGGCACATACAGCCACAAACCTATTTACAATTAAAAGGATTTCCCTGCTATCCAGCCTAAATCTCCCCTCCTGGAGCACAGAAACCAGAGAAATCAGGATTTGTGTCAGTACACAGGATCAAGCTGAAAAGCAGATATTTAAMATTCCTTAATGGTCTTAGATTTTAAGCCCAGTCTTAATCATGTCGAAAGGGGCACTTCACAAAGTATTTATCCTGAAGCCTTACACTGTTCCAGGCTTTTCAAGGTTTGGGATTTCTTTTAGGTTTTTGGTTTGTTTTTGTTTGTTTGGGTTGAATTCTTTTTTTGTGTAACATTTGCTTGCTTGTTTATTTTTTATTTATTTTTCTGGTTTGTGTCTGTCAGAACGCGTGTTTGACAGCAATCAGGAAAATAGAACAGCGCCTTCCTGGAACGCGTTTCTCTGGATCCACCAGGCTGTGGAGGGYTTTGGGATTTCAGAGGGTGCCATCGGTGTTTTTTCAGTCAGCTGTTGCTGCAGTGTGCGAGAGATGGAATTAAATGGTTTTATTTTGCCGTTCCTGTGGCTGGACATCGGCAATTACCGACACTCTGGGTGGGCTTTGGCTCCATCACAAACCCTCTCCAAATCCAACCCCACGAACCAGAGAGGACACCCTGCGCCTGTCCCCCGGGTCCCTGCTGCCACCCCTGGCACCTGTCACCCCTGGCACCTGTGACACCTGGCACCTGTGACACCCCTGGCACCTGTGACACCCCTGGCACCTGTCACCCCTGGCACCTGTCACACCTGGCACCTGTCACACCTGGCACCTGTGACACACCTGGCACCTGTCACCCCTGGTACCTGTGACACACCTGGCACCTGTCACACCTGGCACCTGTCACACCCCTGGCACCTGT
>NW_026625422.1:5632-6457 GCF_030028575.1 Malurus melanocephalus | reverse complement strand
TTCTCTCATCCATTGCCCCCTTTCAATCTCCATCTCTGTGTCTGTGCTCTTGGAGTCCATGGACACAGGCTGGGCTCAGGCAATCCCTGCAATTCCTATGCAAATCCTTCCTATTGTTTCCTTCTATCTCCCAATCTCAGCCTTATCTCACCCCAGAGTCAGAGTCTGTTTGTGAAGACACTCTCTTCTCATTCCTTTCAACACCCAGCCAGGCTGCTGAATGTTTTATTAATTTACACATCTGTATATATACATATATGTGTGTGTATATCTACGTATATATGTATAAACATATATATATGTAAAATATATTGATGAATATTTCTGTACATATATATATAGACATGAATATGTATTTCCTGGGTTTTATGAATACTCTGAAAGCAGAGATCGAGCTCCTCAATCCCCGGGCAGAGCCGGGCGTGTGTCAGTCTCTTGTGAGAAGCTGCCTGATTTTTGCAGMGTGTCACATCCAGTGAGAGCGCGGTGTTTGCTGAAGGCACTCGAGGAWGAGAAATCAGGATGATGAGGCTCGGGATCCCAAAGGGAAGCGATGCCTGGAAGAGCAGGATCAAAGGCTGCATTGCCTCGGGGCTGCGGAGCCCGCTGCTCAAACACTGACCAGTGCCAAGACTGCACTTAGGAGGGCACTCAGAGAGATTGTTAAAGTGCTCCATCAAGAAAATGGGACTGGAACTCCTGGAGAGTCTCGGTGTCAGAATACTTGAACCTCACCCAGTGGCTGTGAGAGCACTCAGAGCTGTGCCCGGGACTCTGTTAGCAAATACCAGCAATGATGCTTTCMAAATCAAAAAGCGGAGAGGA
>NW_026625422.1:1977-3016 GCF_030028575.1 Malurus melanocephalus | reverse complement strand
ATTTGTGCTCTGTAATGGAGTCCTCTGATGGTTTAATGGCATTTGGACAACAGAGACACAACCACTGATTTTCAGTGCAAAATTGACTGGGAAATCAAGTAAGGAATATGTTGTTTCCCATTGGAAGACCAATGTTTCYCATGGCAAAAGCAAACTAAAACCATAAAAACTCCCAAACTTTCATTTCTAGAGCACATCAGTTGTTAATTTCAAATTTTAATTTTTTTAAAACAAATTATTGGCAGTCAGAACCSTCCTGTAACAGATTTAATACTCAGTAAATATTCAAGTTATTCTCAGCAGTTTCRTCTGTGTCCATGTTCTTTGGAAAGGGGATCTGCTGCTTTGGCTGTGCTCTGATAACACAATTAAAACGGCCTAACGATTTCAGCAGACCTAAATATTGCAGCATGGCCACAGTAAATAAAGTCGAGATGATCCTTCAGTGGTTTGCTTTATTGTAGATATAAAAATATGGATKTCGAGGCAGGGAATTCACGCAAACGCTGGCAGTTAAAGGCAGCCAGCTCAGGGAAACTGCAAATCTGTGCCGTAGTAAAACATTACTGTTGGAGAATAAACATAACTAGAAGTTTGATGGAAAAATGACAAAGTATTCAGTTTTCACCCAGGAGCTGTTATAAATACAAATATCCTGTAATTCCTGCTCAGCGCTCGCTCCGGGAGCTGGGATGGTGTCTGCAGCAAATCTGAAAGTTGAGTTTAACAGTTTTACATCCTGCAGAGCACCAGACTTGGGATAATGTGGAAATTTCATCGTGGAAAGGATCAGGGCACAGCTGCTCAGGGCTGTTGAATTGAAAAATTGGAGCATTTGGGGTGAAAAAAATGGGGAAATTTTGGGGAAAAAAAAATGAAGAAACTTTGGGTAAAAAAATGGGAATTTAGGGTGAAAAGATGGCATTTTTGGGCATAAAAATGAGGGAAATTTGGGGTAAAAGAATAGGATTTTTGGGGTAAAAATTGGGAAATTTTGAGGAAAAAATGAAGGAAATTTTGGGCGTTCCCATCCCTGGAG
>NW_026625422.1:0-1123 GCF_030028575.1 Malurus melanocephalus | reverse complement strand
CCCCAATCTGCTGAAATAAAACTGGTGTGGGAGACAATCCAACCCCGGGTGGTGTCGGGGACAGCTCAGAGTTTGGGGACAGCTCAGAGTTTGGGGACAGCTCAGAGTTTGGGGACAGCTCAGAGTTTGGGGACAGCTCAGAGCAGCGCTGCTCCTGTCCGAGGAGCTGCAGGACCAGGCTGATGGAAAAATGGGGAGAAATGCAGGACTGGGAGGAGAGGGGGAGAAAAAGAGGCAGCAGCAGCCATGGCTGAGTTTAAAGCGTCAAACTGCCCCAAAACACCCACGGTGCTCAGAATTCCAGAACGGAGCTTTGGATGCACAGGATTCGAATCCTCTCCCAATCTTATAATGCAAAAATGGGCAATTTAGTGCTTCCTATTTTAATTACTGCATTATTTTACATTCCCATGGGTGTTTAGATGTAATTTCCAGCCTTTCTGGCTGCAGGTGACACCTTTTCCCCTTCTCTGTCTTGGTTGATCCCCCAGTGCCAATGGCAAATGGAAAAATGAATCTGTGGGGCCAGGAGACCTTGGCTGAGATTGGAGCTGTGKCAGGAGCAGGAGCTTGTGCTGTGTCCCCACAGGAGCCTCCTGTTCCCCCCAGACTCACACTGCAATGAGGAAATKATGAAATTAAGGGTGTCCTCCCACCATGTCCACATTTGCTGGGGTTTAACTCGTGCTGACATCCCCTGCTCTGCTGGAACACCCTTTGGACACAGAAACGTTGTGCTCCTCTCCAGGAACAGAGCAAGGTCAGCAGAGGAGCTGCAGACATCCCCGCTGTCCCTCACCACCAGCAGCACAAAACAAATCCCAGTTTGGCCCCGTTCCTTCTCTCCCTGAAGCTCTGCCCTTCATTCCCGGGARAGGTGTGAGTGAGTTCTGAGGGAGTGTGGCCGAGGAGGCAGCTCTGACAGCACTGCTGAGAGCTTCAAAGAGCCCGCAGGCAGAAAGGGTTTCATTCCCTTCACTTTTCTTCTTGCCCTCAGCAGGAACCATCCCCAGCAGCTCTCTGGCCTCAGCTGCGCAGAGCAGGGCAGGGTGTTTGTCCTGGAGGGATGGAAATGCCTGGCCCAGGCTGTGACAGGGGCTGAGCACAGAGACACCCCAGAGAG
>NW_026625421.1:11284-13858 GCF_030028575.1 Malurus melanocephalus | reverse complement strand
CTGTCCAAATTTCAGTGCCAGGCTGGGAGATCTGGGAAAGTTCCTCTGTAAAGAACATTCCAGAGACACCTCAGAGCCCCTCCAGAATCAGAACAGCTGCTGTGAGCAGGAGGGGAATGTCCCCATCCCATCCCCATCCCAGTGTCCATTCCCATCTCTATTCCAGTGTCCATTCCCATCCTGTCTCTTGTTTCTGTTCAAAGTGTCCAAATTCCAGCACAGGGAATGGCTGGGAGAGCTGGGAAAGTTCCTCTGTAAAGAACATTCCAGAGACACCTCAGAGCCCCTCCAGAATCAGAACAGCTGCTGAGAGCAGGAGAGGAATGTCCCCTTTCCCATTCCCATCCCAGTGTCCATTCCCATCCTGTCTCGTGTTTCTGTTCAAAGTGTCCCAATTCCAGCCCAGGCTGGGAGATCTGGGAAAGTTCATCTTTAAAGAACATTTTGGGATCACCTCAGAGCCCCTCCAGAATCAGAATCACTGCTGTGAGCAGGAGGGGAATGTCCCCATCCCATCCCCATCCCCATCCCAGTGTCCATTCCCATGCTTTCTCTTTGTTTCTGTTCAAAGTGTTCAAATTCCAGCACAGGCTGGGAAATCTGGGAAAGTTCATCTGTAAAGAACATTCTGGGGACACCTCAGGATCAGAATCAGAACTGGGAACAGCTGCTGTGAGCAGGAGGGGAATGTCCCCATCCCCATCCCCATTCCAGTGTCCATTCCCATCCTGTCTCTCGTTTCTGTTCAAAGTGTCCAAATTTCACAGGGATCTCCCAGGCTGGGAGAGCTGGGAAAGTTCATCTTTAAAAAACATTTTGGGGACACCTCAGAGCCCCTCCAGAATCAGAATCACTGCTGTGAGCAGGAGGGGAATGTCCCCATCCCTGTCCCCATCCCATCCCAGTGCTGTGTCCCCATCCCAATGTCCATTCCCATCCTGTCTTTTCTCTTGTTTCTGTTTTCCTGTCCAAATTTCAGTGCCAGGCTGGGAGATCTGGGAAAGTTCCTCTGTAAAGAACANGCTAAACCCAGATCAACAGAGCTAAAACGGGATAAAACTTGCTGAACCCGGCTGATAGCAAGGGGCCCTTGGTCACAGCCCGGTGGGAAATCCCCGGGAGCCCCCGGTACCGGCACCGGGAGGTGCTGGAAATATCCCAGGAGGTGAAACAGAACCGGGAACAGCTGCTGTGAGCAGGAGGGGAATGTCCCCATCCCATCCCCATCCCATCCCAGTGCTGTGTCCCATCCTGTCTCGTGTTTCTGTTTGAGGTGTTCAAATTCCAGCACAGGGAATGGCTGGGAGATCTGGGAAAGTTTAACTGTAAAGAACATTCCAGAGACACCTCAGAGCCCCTCCAGAATCAGAACTGAGATCAACTGCTGTGAGCAGGAGGGGAATGTCCCCATGCCATTGTCCCATCCTGTCTCTTGTTTCTGTTCAAAGTGTCCCAATTCCAGCACAGGGAATGGCACCAGGCTGGGAAAGTTCATCTGTAAAGAACATTCCAGAGACACCTCAGAGCCCCTCCAGAATCAGAACCGGGAACAGCTGCTGTGAGCAGGAGGGGAATGTCCCCATCCCCATTCCAGTGTCTGTGTCAATCCTGTCTCGTGTTTCTGTTCGAGGTGTCCAAATTCCAGCACAGGGATCTCCCAGGCTGGGACATCTGGGATCGTTCCTCTGTAAAGAACATTCCAGAGACACCTCAGAGCCCCTCCAGAATCAGAATCACTGCTGAGAGCAGGAGGGGAATGTGCCCATCCCATCCCCATCCCATCCCAGTGTCCATTCCCATCCCAGGGTCCATTCCCATCCTGTCTTTTCTCTTGTTTCTGTTCAAAGTGTCCCAATTCCAGCACAGGCTGACAGATCTGGGAAAGTTCCTCTTTAAAGGACATTTTGGGGACACCTCAGAGCCCCTGCAGTGCCCAAAGAGAGCTGGAGAAGGATTTGGACAGGGACAGGAGAAGGGGGAAGGGTGTCCCACTGTCACCAGCAGAGCTGATGGGATTTTGGGAAGGAATTCTCCCCCTGAGGGCACTGAGACCCTGCCCAGAGAGGCTGCTCCATCCCTGGAATGTTCCAGAGCAGGCTGGATGCGTTTGGAGCACTCTGCTCCAGTGGAAGCTGTCCCTGCCCGTGGCACTGCGGGGTTTTTGAAGGTCCCTCCCCACCCAATCACCCTGGAATTCTCTGTTCTGTGCCCAGGGATGGAAATTCAGCGTTGGGATGGTCCCAAATGGCCCTTCCCGGGTGTGGGGTCAGCTCTAAGTGCAGCAGGGACAGGAACTGTCACACCAGTGAGCAGAACTGGGCCAGGGTCTCACATTCCCACAGTGGAAAATACACAAAAACCCCAAGGAATCCACACAGACCCCAATTTTCATAAAGGATTTGGGGAGTTTGGGCCACTAAACTTCACCGAGGGCAGGGAATTCCGGGGTCAGACCCCGTTAAATCCATGGATTTATGGGTGGGGTGTGTAAGAGGGGTTGGGATGTGTCTGGAGGGGCTGGGATGTGTTTGGGGTCCAGGGTTCCTCTCTGTAGGGTTTGGGATGTGTTTGGGG
>NW_026625421.1:6938-9815 GCF_030028575.1 Malurus melanocephalus | reverse complement strand
GGGTTCCTCTCTGGAGGGTTTGGGATGTGTTTGGGGCCCGGGTTCCTCTGTGAAGGGGTTTGCACTCAGCAGCTCTGAGTGTTCCCCCAATCCCTCCTCCCAAAAGTCAGGAAACACGAGCAGAGTTTGGTGCAGAGCGCCCCGATGGGATTGATCAGCTCAGCTCCTTTATTGATTTGTCAGGGTGGAACTGGTCAGGGTGGGAATGGGGATGGAGCACGGGCTGGGAACAGAGCCTGGGCCCAGAACTCAGCCTTGGTGAGCCTGGAATGCAGTCTGAGCCCAGAACTCAGCTCTGGTGAGCCTGGAACACAGCCTGGGCGCAGAACTCAGCCTTGGTGAGCCTGGCACGGAGCCTGGGCCATGAACTCACACAGCACAGGATACCAGAGCTGGATTTCCCTGGCACAGCAGGAGCAGCACAGAGCACTGGAACACCAGCACGATGAGGATTACCACAATGGCCCCAGAGCTGGATTTCTGTGCCCAGTGTGAGCAGCAGGAGCGGCACCAGCAGAATGCCAGAGCTGGCACAGAGCAGTGGCACATCAGCACAGCACAGGATGACAGAGCTGGATTTCCCTGGCACAGCAGGAGCAGCACAGAGCACTGGAACAGCACAGGATACCAGAGGCAGTTCTCCCTGGCACAGCAGGAGCAGCAGGAGCAGCACTGGAACATCAGCACGGTGCAGATCACCAGGGCAGTGCCAGAGCTGGATTTCCCTGCCCGGTGTGAGCAGCAGGAGCAGCACCAGCACGGCACACAGCAGGATGCCAGAGCCAGTTTTTCCTGGCACAGCAGGAAGCACAGAGCAGTGGCAGGGAACACCAGCACGGTGATGATCACCAGAATGGCACCAGAGCTGGATTTCTGTGCCCAGTGTGAGCGGCAGGAGCAGCACTGGCACAGCACAGCACAGGATACCAGAGATGGATACCCCCAGCACAGCAGGAGCAGGGAACCCCAGCATGGTGTGGATCACCAGGACAGTGCCAGAGCTGGATTTCTGTGCCCAGTGTGAGCGGCAGGAGCAGCAGTGGCACAGAGCACTGGAACACCAGCACGGTGTGCATCACCAGGACAGTGCCAGAACTGGATACCCCAGCACAGCAGGAGCAGCAGGAGCAGCACCAGCACAGCACAGCAGAATGACAGAGGCAGCTCTCCCTGGCACAGCAGGAGCAGCACTGGCACAGAGCACTGGNGCAGGAGCAGCAGGAGCAGCACCAGCACAGCACAGCAGAATGACAGAGGCAGCTCTCCCTGGCACAGCAGGAGCAGCACTGGCACAGAGCACTGGAACACCAGCACGATGAGGATCATCAGGACAGTGCCAGAGATGGATTTCCCTGGCACAGCAGCACTGGCACAGAGCACTGGAACACCAGCACGGTGCAGATCACCAGGACAGTGCCAGAGCTGGATTTCCCTGCCCGGTGTGAGCAGCAGGAGCAGCACCAGCAGAATGCCAGAGCTGGCACAGAGCAGTGGCACAGCACAACGCAGGATACCAGAGATGGATTTCCCTGGCACAGCAGGACTGGCACAGAGCACTGGAACACCAGCACGATGAGGATCACCAGGACAGTGCCAGAGCTGGATTTCCGTGCCCAGTGTGAGCAGGAGCAGCACCAGCAGAATGCTAGAGCTGGCACAGAGCTGGCACAGAGCAGTGGCACAGCACAGCACAGGATACCAGAGATGGATTTCCCTGGCACAGCAGGACTGGCACAGAGCACTGGAACACCAGCATGGTGTGGATCACCAGGATGGCACCAGAGCTGGATTTCTGTGCCCAGTGTGACCAGGAGCAGCACCAGCACAGAGCACTGGAACACCGGCACGGTGCAGATCACCAGGATGGCACCAGAGCTGGATTTCTGTGTCCAGTGTGAGCAGCAGGAGCAGCACTGGCACAGCACAGCACAGGATACCAGAGATGGATACCCCCAGCACAGCAGGAGCAGCACAGAGCACTGGCACACCAGCACGGTGAGGATCACCAGGATGGCACCAGAGCTGGATTTCTGTGCCCGGTGTGAGCAGCAGGAGCAGCACCAGCACAGCACACAGCAGAATGACAGAGGCAGCTCTCCCTGGCACAGCAGGAGCAGCACTGGCACAGAGCACTGGCACACCAGCACAGTGACGATCACCAGGATGGTGCCAGAGCTGGATTTCCGTGCCCAGTGTGAGCAGCAGGAGCAGCACCAGCAGAATGCCAGAGCTGGCACAGAGCACTGGCACAGCACAGCACAGGATGCCAGAGCTGGATACCCCTGGCACAGCAGGAGCAGCAGAAGCAGCACTGGCACAGAGCACTGGAACACCAGCACGGTGCAGATCACCAGGACAGTGCCAGAACTGGATACCCCAGCACAGCAGGAGCAGCACCAGCACAGCACAGCAGAATGACAGAGGCAGCTCTCCCTGGCACAGCAGGAGCAGCAGTGGCACAGAGCACTGGCATGGAACATCAGCACGGTGTGGATCACCAGGACAGTGCCAGAGCTGGATTTCTGTGCCCGGTGTGAGCAGGAGCAGCACCAGCACAGAGCACTGGCACACCAGCACAGTGACGATCACCAGGATGGTGCCAGAGCTGGATTTCTGTGCCCACTGTGAGCAGGAGCAGCACCAGCAGAATGCCAGAGCTGGCACAGAGCAGTGGCACAGCACAGCACAGGATACCAGAGCTGGATACCCCTGGCACAGCAGGAGCAGCACAGAGCACTGGAACACCAGCACGGTGCAGATCACCAGGATGGCCCCAGAGCTGGATTTCTGTGCCCAGCGTGAGCAGCAGGAGCAGCACCAGCAGAATGCCAGAGCTGGCACACAGCAGTGGCACATCAGCACAGCACAGCACAGGAT
>NW_026625421.1:4720-6163 GCF_030028575.1 Malurus melanocephalus | reverse complement strand
TGGATTTCCCTGCCCGGTGTGAGCAGCAGGAGCAGCACCAGCAGAATGCCAGAACTGGCACAGAGCAGTGGCACAGCACAGCACAGGATACCAGAACTGGATTTCCCCGGCACAGCAGGAGCAGCACAGAGCACTGGAACACCAGCACGGTGAGGATCACCAGGATGGCACCAGAGCTGGATTTCTGTGCCCGGTGTGAACAGCAGGTGCAGCAGTGGCACACAGCAGGATGACAGAGGCAGCTTTCCCTGGCACAGCAGAAGCAGCACCAGCACAGAGCATCAGCAGAGAGCACGGTGCCAGAGCAGTTTCCCGTGGCACCAGGCAGTTCCAGGAGCACCAGGAGCTGCACTGGCACAGAACCAGCACAGAGCAGCACAGAGCAGGATGGCAGAGGCAGTTTGCCATGGCACAGCAGGAGCAGCACAGAGCACTGGAACACCAGCACGGTGTGGATCGCCAGGACAGTGCCAGAGATGGATACCCCAGGCACAGCAGGAGCAGCACTGGCACAGAGCACTGGAACATCAGCACAGTGTGGATCACCAGGATGGCACCAGAGCTCGATTTCTGTGCCCAGTGTGAGCAGCAGGAGCAGCTCTGGCACGGCACACAGCAGGATGCCAGAGCCAGCTTTTCCTGGCACAGCAGGAAGCACAGAGCAGTGGCAGGGAACACCAGCATGGTGTGGATCACCAGGATGGCCCCAGAGCTGGATTTCTGTGCCCAGTGTGAGCCGGAGCAGCACCAGCACAGCACAGGATGCCAGAGCAGGATAACATGGCACAGCAGGAGCAGCAAGACCAGCAGTGGCACAGAGCACTGGCACACCAACACGGTGTGGATCACCAGGATGGCACCAGAGCTCGATTTCTGTGCCCAGTGTGAGCAGCAGGAGCAGCACTGGCACAGCACAGCACAGGATACCAGAGATGGATACCCCCAGCACAGCAGGAGCAGCACAGAGCACTGGAACACCAGCACAGTGTGGATCACCAGGACAGTGCCAGAGCTGGATATCCCCGGCACAGCAGGAGCAGCACCAGCAGAATGCCAGAGGTGGCACAGAGCACTGGCACTGGCACAGCACAGGATGGCAGAGGCAGTTTTCCCTGGCACAGCAGGAGCAGCACTGGCACAGAGCACTGGAACACCAGCACGGTGTGGATCACCAGGACGGTGCCAGAGCCGGATTTCCGTGGCCATTGTGAGCAGCAGGAATAGCACCAGCACAGCACAGCAGGATGGCAGAGGCAGTTTTCCCCAGCGCAGCAGGAGCAGCAGGAGCAGTGGAACACCAGCACGGTGTGCATCACCAGGACAGTGCCAGAACTGGATACCCCCAGCACAGCAGGAGCAGCACCAGCACAGCACAGCAGAATGACAGAGGCAGCTCTCCCTGGCACAGCAGGAGCAGCACTGGCACAGAGCACTGGCATGGAA
>NW_026625421.1:0-3620 GCF_030028575.1 Malurus melanocephalus | reverse complement strand
TGGATTTCCCTGCCCGGTGTGAGCAGCAGGAGCAGCACCAGCAGAATGCCAGAACTGGCACAGAGCAGTGGCACAGCACAGCACAGGATACCAGAGATGGATTTCCCTGGCACAGCAGGACTGGCACAGAGCACTGGAACACCAGCACGGTGCAGATCACCAGGACAGTGCCAGAGATGGATTTCCCTGCCTGGTGTGAGCAGCAGGAGCAGCAGTGGCACAGAGCACTGGAACACCAGCACGGTGCAGATCACCAGGATGGCACCAGAGCTGGATTTCTGTGCCCAGTGTGAGCAGCAGGAGCAGCAGTGGCACACAGCAGATGCCAGAGGCAGTTTTCCCTGGCACAGCAGGAGCAGCAGGAGCAGTGGAACACCAACATGGTGCAGATCACCAGGACAGTACCAGAGCTGGATTTCCCTGGCCATTGTGAGCAGGAGCAGCACTGGCACAGAGCAGGATATTGCAGCCAGTTTTCCCTGGCACTTCAGGAGCAGCCCTGCATGGCACAGAGCAGGATGGCAGAATGTTTTCCCTGGCACAGCGGGAGCAGCACTGGCACACAGGAGGATGACAGAGGCAGTTTTCCCTGGCACAGCACAGAGCAGGAGCAGCACCAGCACAGAACCCTGGCACAGAGCAGCGCAGAGCAGGACACCAGAGCGAGTTTCCTATGGCACAGTGGGAGCAGCACCAGCATGACACACAGCAGATGCCACAATCAGTTTTCCCTGGCACAGCAGCAGCAGCACTGGCACACAGAAGGATGCCAAAGGCAGTTTTCCCTGGCACAGCAGGAGCAGGAGCAGCACTGGCACAGCAGAGCAGGATATTGCAGCCAGTTTTCCCTGGCACTGCAGCAGCAGGATGGCACACAGCACGATGCCAGAGTCCATTTTTCCTGGCACAGCACAGAGCAGGAGCAGCAGTGGCACACAGCACGATGCCAGAGTCCATTTTCCCTGGCACAGCACAGAGCAGGAGCAGCAGTGGCACAGAACCCTGGCACTGAGCAGCGCAGAGCAGGGCGCCAGAGCGAGTTTCCTATGGCACAGCGGGAGCAGCACCAGCATGACACACAGCAAATGCCAGAATCAGTTTTCCCTGGCACAGAAGGAGCAGCAGTGGCACAGAGCACAGCAGGGTATTGGAGCCAGTTTTCCCTGGCACAGCAGGAGCAGCACCAACACAGCACAGCAGATGCCAGAGCCAGTTTTTCCTGGCACAGCAGCAGGAGCAGCACTGGCACGGCACAGCGCAGGATATTGGATCCAGTTTTCCCTGGCACAGCAGCAGCAGCAGTGGCACACAGCAGGATGCCAAAGGCAGTTTTTCCTGGCACAGCAGGAGCAGGAGCAGCACCAGCACCAGCACAGCAGAGCAGGATGGCAGAATGTTCTCCCTGGCACAGCAGCAGCAGTGGCACACAGAAGGATGCCAGAGACAGTTTTTCCTGGCACAGTGGGAGCAGCAGGAGCAGCACTGGCACGGCACAGAGCAGGATATTGGAGCCAGTTTTCCCTGACACAGCACAGCACAGGATATTGCAGCCAGTTTTCCCTGACACAGCGGGAGCAGGATGGCACACAGCATGATGCCAGAATCAGTTTTCCCTGGCACAGCGGGAGCAGCACTGGCACGGCACAGAGCAGGATATTGGATCCAGTTTTCCCTGGCACAGCGGGAGCAGCACCAGCAGAGCACGATGCCAGAATCAGTTTTTCCTGGCACACCAGGAGCAGCACTGGCACAGCAGAGGATATTGGTGCCAGTTCTCCCTGGCACAGCAGCAGCAACAGCAGGATGGCACACAGCAGATGCCAGAATCAGTTCTCCCTGGCACAGCAGCAGTGGCACACAGCAGATGCCAGAGCCCATTTTCCCTGGCACAGCAGCAGCAGCAGGAGCAGCACTGGCACAGAGCACAGCAGGATATTGGAGCCAGTTTTTCCTGACATGGCACACAGCATGATGCCAGAATCAGTTTTTTCCTGGCACAGCAGGAGCAGCACTGGCATGGCACAGCGCAGGATATTGGAGCCAGTTTTCCCTGGCACAGCAGCAGCAGGATGGCACAGAGCACGATGCCAGAATCAGTTTTCCCTGGCACAGCAGGAACAGCATTGGCATGGCACAGAGCAGGATGGCAGAATGTTTTCCCTGGCACAGCAGCAGCACCAACACAGCAGAGCATGATGCCAGAGACAGTTTTTCCTGGCACAGCAGGAGCAGCAGGAGCAGCACTGGCATGGCACAGAGCAGGATATTGGAGCCAGTTCTCCCTGGCACAGCAGCAGCAGGATGGCACACAGCACGATGCCAGAGCCAGTTTTCCCTGGCACAGCAGCAGCAGCAGTGACACACAGCAGATGCCAGAGACAGTTTTTCCTGACACAGCGGGAGCAGCAGGAGCAGCTCTGGCACAGCACAGAGCAGGATATTGGAACCAGTTTTCCCTGACACAGCGGGAGCAGGATGGCACACAGCATGATGCCAGAGCCAGTTTTCCCTGGCACACAGCAGTGGCACAGAGCACGATGCCAGAATCAGTTCTCCCTGGCACAGCGGGAGCAGCAGGAGCAGCACTGGCACATAGCACAGCAGGATATTGCAGCCAGTTCTCCCTGGCACTGCAGGAGCAGCACCAACACAGCACAGCAGATGCCAAAGGCAGTTCTCCCTGGCACAGCAGCAGCAGGAGCAGGATGGCACAGAGCAGGATATTTGAGCCAGTTTTCCCTGGCACAGCAGCACTGGCACACAGCAGGATATTGGATCCAGTTCTCCCTGGCACAGCAGGAGCAGCACTGGCATGGCACAGCAGGATATTGGATCCTGTTCTCCCTGGCACAGCAGCAGCAGCAGGATGGCACAGAGCAGGATGGCAGAATATTTTCCCTGGCACAGCAGCAGCAGGATGGCACACAGGACGATGCCAAAGGCAGTTTTCCCTGGCACAGCAGCAGTGACACACAGCAGGATGCCAGAGGCAGTTTTTCCTGGCACAGCAGCAGCAGGAGCAGGATGGCACAGAGCAGGATATTGGATCCAGTTTTCCCTGGCACAGCAGCAGCAGGATGGCACAGAGCACGATGCCAGAATCAGTTTTCCCTGGCACACAGCCCTGGCACACAGCAGGATATTGGATCCAGTTTTTCCTGGCACAGCAGCAGCAGGAGCAGCAGGATGGCACAGAGCAGGATGGCAGAATATTTTCCCTGGCACAGCAGCAGCAGCAGCAGCTCTGCACAGCTCTTGGACAGACACAATTCCTATCCTCACTTTGCCCCACACCAACGATTCGTCCCTCGGGCAAAGGGTGACAGTGACAATTCCCCATCTCCAGTCAGGGACTGACATTCCAACAGCAGGAACGGGAGGAACAGGCACCAGGGCTTTCTCCTGGAGACACACAGGGATTGTGGAAGCTGGAGGAGGAACTGGGAATGACAAGGATTCTGTGGGGCACCAGCAAGGATCCTGCTGACCCACGTGTGTGGATCCGGGTGTGGGTCAGGAATTCCAGAATGTGTGGGTCAGGAATTCTACAATGTGTGATCCAGGTGTGGATCAGCATTTCTACAATGTGTGGGTCAGCATTTCTACAATGTGTGGGTCAG
>NW_026625420.1:14308-15677 GCF_030028575.1 Malurus melanocephalus | reverse complement strand
CTCAGTGCTGGCTGTGCACACACCGAGTAACCACAGCCCAAACTGAGAGGAGACTCACTCTGAGCTCTCAGTTTGATCATTTCATACAATGTGCTGTCTTCAGCAGTTAAATAATTCCTGGATAAATTAATTAACTTTAATTTTATCAAAGACTGCCCTGAGAGCCAGAAGGTTTTCCTGAGCTCTGCCTCTCATTTGTGCTCAGTAAATAAACTTGGGATGGTTTATCAGGTGCCACCATTTGGGGTTTTTTTTTTGTGTCACAGAATTTTTGTCACTCGATTTAACACTTTGAGGAGGAATTTTCCAATGTTTTTCTGTCCCCTCTGTTTTCCAGTCCGAAGAAGAAGCGGCAGAAGGAGAGAAGGAATTGGAAGTTTTGAAGAAAAGCGCAGATTGGGTGTCAGATTGGTCGAGTAGACCTGAAAATATTCCTCCCAAGTGAGTTCAGATCTGGGTTTTTAATCAATATTCTTCTATTTTAAATTGAAATTTGGGTTTTTAAACAATATTCTTTTATTTTAAAATTCAACTTCGGGTTTTCAATAAATATTCTTTTATTTTAAATTAAACTTCGGGTTTTTAATCAATATTGGTTTAAGTTCAACTCCGGGTTTTTAAGAAATATTCTTTTATTTTGAATTGAACTAAGCTCTAAAAATTCAGTAAAAAATGGCTAAAATTTGCTGAAAAATTGCTAAAAATTGCTAAAATATCACTAAAAAATTGCTAAAAAATCACTAAAAATTGCTAAAAAATTAAGAAATACTAAGAAATACTGAAAATTGCTGGAAAATTGTTAAAAATTGCTAAAAAATTGCTAAAAAATCCCATCCTGCCATTCCCTCTCTTGGCCCTACCTCTCTGTGCTCCCTTTTTGTCTGTTCTCTGTGCCAGTGGTTTCTCCACAATCCCTCCTTTTATTCTCTTTCATTCCTTACTCCATGTAAGAGATCTCAGCCTTTGATCTCTAACTCTTTGTACTTGGAAAAAAAAAACAAAAAAAAGTTCCTACAGAGATCTGTGTGCAAAAAACTAAAAAAAAAAGGGAAAAATTCCCCCTTTTCCATCTTTTTTTTTCCAGGGAATTCCATTTCAGACATCCCAAACGTTCAGTGTCTCTAAGTATGAGGAAAAGCGGAGCGATGAAAAAAGGTGGAATTTTCTCTGCAGAATTTCTTAAGGTTTTCATTCCATCTCTGTTCATATCTCACGTTTTGGCTCTGGGATTAGGGTGAGTATTAATTCTCAAATAGAGACGGGCTGGTGGGAGATGTGGTGGTTGGAGGACAACTGGGGCATAGTGACCATGGAATTATTGAGTTTTCAATAATTGGTGAAAGGAGGGTGAACATCAATAAGACTTCTA